>NW_003852650.1:125614-159996 GCF_000181295.1 Otolemur garnettii | reverse complement strand
GCCAGATCAGGTGTATGTGGCTGATGCTTTAGCTGCTTAAACCACAGGTGCTGAGCCTTTGTGTGCCATTGAGAGAATGTCAGAGCTTGAATTAGAGCAATGAACAAATATTACATTTCTTGTTAAAACTTGGCTAGATTGGAAGTGAAATCAAGGACATGTTAGCTCAAGTTTATGCCATGAAGAAAAAAATGGCAGTGTACAAATGGATTACATATTTTTCTGTGAGGATAGAAAAGATCACTGATCAAGAGAGATCTTGGTGGCCAGTAATGAGCAGAACTGACATAAGCATTGTAAAAATTCATCCAATTGTGTGGCAATCATCAACTGTCTATGAGGAAGCATAGCAGACCAAGTAAAATCAGCTGAGAAAGAGGGAAATTTTAACTAAAAATCTCATGCTCTTGCACCACAACAATGTACCAACTCATACAGCACTGTTTATGAGGGAGTTTTTAGCCAGTAAACAAATAACTGTATTAGAACATCGTCCCTAGTCACCTGATTTAGGCCCCAATGACTTTTTTCTTAATCTGAAGATAAAAGAAATATTGAAAGAAAGACATTTTGATGACATTCAGTACGTCAAGGGTAATATGATAACAGTTCCGATGACCGTTCCAGAAGAGGAGTTCCAAGATACTTTGAAGGGTGAACTGGGCACAAGCTTTGGTGCACAGCTTCCCAGGGGGAGTACTTGAAAGGTGACCATAGTGATATTCATCAATGAGGTATGTAGCGCTTTTTCTGAGATGAGATTTTTGTGTAACTAATTATCAGGCCTTGTATTATACTTTTTATACATTGCTCTGATGTATTTGCTAATGTACATATATGTTTACACAAGTAATCATGAGATTGTTTGGTCTATGACTGTCCTTCCTTTTACTGATTTTGACAGCTATCAAAGTTATATTGGCCTCATGAAAAATAGTAGGTAGTGTTTTTTAATTTTCTGCATTAATGTAAGATTAATACTTTTCTTCCTTAGATTTTGATGACTATACCAGGTAAGCAATTTAGGCCTGAAATCTTTTTTGGACAAAGGTTTCACATTTCATATTTTATTTTTTTATTTTTTAATTTTTTTCATATTTGATTTTTAAAAGTAAGAGCAATTCTATTCAGATTTTGTCATCCCCCCCTTTTCCTGACAATTTTAGTATGTCATGTTTTCAAAGAAGTTTATTGTTTTTTGATTGATGGTTATTTAAAAGTATGTTAAGTTTTCCAACTTTTTGAGAGTTTGTTAGTTATATTTTGCTAATGATTTCTAGATTAATTCTTCTGTTGTGAGAGAATATACACTATTTAAATTGAATTCTTTAAACTGATACTTCTTAAATTGATTTCTCAAACTCTCCACTTTAGTTTTAGACATTAAGAGACATGCACACATACACTTTTAGATAATATCATAGAGGGATAGAGCATAGAGAAGCCTACTTGTCCATAGTTGTGATCTTAGGAGCACCAATGTTTAGAGGAAGGAGAGGATACAACTAAGGAGACAATTAAATATCAGTTAAAATAAAACAATTCTCATTTCTAAAATGCCTGGAGATTAGGACTTCAAAAAACAGCATAGACTTTTGCCTAATAGATAAGTAGTAACTGGTTATACTATTATTTTTCTTATAATAATGGGATGTAAAAAAATTATGTGCCTGAAACAGCATTCCTACTCTGATGGAAACCTTTCCTAGTTCCCCAAACCATTAAAATCCTAATAGACAGGGTATTGGAGTGTAGAAAATGAACAAAAGATGACTGTGGAGGTCAGTTCTCTCTCTTTAGAAAGACAAAAGTAAAAATCAAAGAAACAAGCAAGCAACCAACCAACCAAAGTACATGGGAAGAAAGCTAGTGTATAGTTTGGCTTAAAGGTGAAAATAAGACCAATTTGTATGGAACATTCCTATGGCACGTAAGATGGAAAATAGGCAAGGATAAGGAAAGACGTAGTTTGCAGGAAAGACCCCAAAATGAACTTTTTCTTAGGTTAAAGTCTTTTAATGAGCTTCTGTGAAGGTCTGGAAACTCACACATTTCCCAGTTTGAAGTCATTAGCATATCACAGGCATGCCCCTTTTCTACTATGTTAAATTGTGATAACATTTTAATAGGAGAAGTGGGAACCTGACCTGCTGTTTTTCACTTCTTGCCTCATTTACATACTTGAGGGCTCAGGAAATAAATTTAAGAAGCACATGGCCTTTAATTTCTCTTTCCAAATTTCCAACATTTTCTGATAGTTTAGGTACACTTTCTTAAAGAAATTGCCTTGGAATATTTACATACGACCTATGTGGAGAATACACCTAGTACTTTTTACAAAAACTAACTTCTGTTTTGCTAGACTTTTTCTTTGAGGTTGTGATGTTATAATATATACAACAGAACCTCTGTAAGTTGACCACCCAAGGGACTGTAACAAGTTAGCCAACATACAGAGGGGGTCACCATCAGGAACTAGGCCTACTGTCCTGATACATACATGTGGTGCATGTCCTGTCTATGAAAATTAGGTCAACTTAAGGAGGCAGTCAACTATGGAAGTTCTACTCTGTTGTTTTTTGTTCAGGGTTTCTGGCTTGTAAGTCCCATGACCCATGTTACAGTCTTTTGTTACAGGGTTGGGTGTGTTAGTCTTCAGGAGCAGGTCTCAAGAAACAATTTCTCAACTTCACTTGCCCTGTTTTCACTGCCCTAAGGCAGGACATTAATCTTACCCCTACTTTGTGACTGTGGCTCTTAAGACCCTCCTTCCAGAGAGGGTTCTGCCTCATACCCTAAAGGCTAATCACATTTCTATAAGGTTGTCCATAAAAATTCAGGAGGGTAGACTTTGAAGAGAGCTGAACACCTGCACAGGTGGAGGTACCTAGATGCTGGTGTGCTCAGGAAGGGCACAGAAGCTCCGGGCCTCTTCCCCCATACTTTGCCCGATCATCTCTTCATCTATATCTTTTGCAATGTTCTTTATAATAAATCAAAAAATGCAATTATGTGTTTCACTAAGTTCTGTGAGCCACTCCAGCAAGTTAATCAATCCCAAAGAGGAGGTTGTGCAGTCAATGATATATTGTCAGTCAGAAGTTCCAGAGGCTTGGATTTGTGACAGGTGGCAGCAGTGGAGGCAGTCCTGAGGACTGAACCTCTAGCTGTGGGATCTGACACTATCTCCAGGTAGCTAGTGTCAGAATTAAATGAGAGGACATGCAGTTTGTGTCTATCTTGCTGTGTGGGGAAAATCTCCCCACATTGGGTTGCAGAAGTCGTCTTCTGGGTTGAACCATCTTCTGTGATGATGATTATTGCCAAGTGGTAGACAGAATGAGATAATGGAGTTTTGTTTGTTTGGTTTTTTTTTTTTTTTGAGAATTTTCCTAAAATAGGGTTTGTTCCATTTTAAGGGACAGATTGAGCTGTGTAACCACAGAATATGATTTCTTGTTATCTACTTTCTGGAGAAAATGGTTCATGTTACTGCTCAGGCTTTGGTTCTGCTAAGGGGCTTGGTAAATTTGGTGGGAGATGATCAACATCTCTGCTATTGGTGTTAAGATTTTGGAGGGAAAAAGGAGCTACATTGCCTGGGGGAACCTGGATGGTGAGGGTGGAGGTCCCGTACATGCTCTAGAAGGAGGAGACAGGACACAGGAGAGTGGAGGCAAAAGATTAGGGCAGGAGGTTATATTGGGATGTGTGTCAGCAGCTATTATAACTTGAGGAAATTCTCTTAAAACCTGGAGATGTACTTAGCATGAGTAGGTTTTTTATAAAAACTTGGGAAAGAGCTAAGCTTCATGCCCAGAGTGATGTATAGAAGAAAATAAGAGGGCTACCTGAATGATGCAAGGGGAGCTGCTAGGACAGTCCCCAGAGGCTGATTGGTAGGGCTGCAAGCTTCCCACCAGGCGTCCCACAGCGGAAGAATGGGCTGGGGTCCAGACCGAGTGAGACCTGATCTCTAGGGGGCCTGGGGGTCCCTCAGGCATCTCTATTACTTTTATGTAGCATCTCTTATGCTTGAGAGTTTTCCTAAAATAGGTTGTTTGTTACATTTTAAGGGACAAAATTTGACCTCCTATATTTTCCTCCCGAAAAAGCTGTCAAGGGGAAATATGTTTATTTTCAGCTACATTTTCCTTTCTGAACTGAAGATAGATATTTTCAACTACTTACCAGAGATGATAATCAGATAAGCTGCAGGCATTTCCAGGTTGCAGATTCACTAGTGAATCCATTGTTTTCTCTCACTTTCAAATCCCAGCTGATTTCATATACAGGATCTTCTACTTTGTTCAGAGGTATCAAAGCCAACCCATGATACGTTGGGCACAATAGAAGGTAAAGGACCATACCCTTGGCTTCTGGTTGGGTTTGACCAACAGAAGGCAGGAGAAGAGAGGCAGCTGGGTCACCCACCACCTCTGTGTTTTGGAACTGCTCTCTGGCAGCTCCCTCCACAGCCCTCTCTCCTGCCACAGGTGCAGTCTTCATAGCCCCTGCTCCCGCCTGGCTCTGGTGAAGACATTTCTTCTTTGTGTTGCTTTAGGACTAAGCAATCACTTCCTACTGTGCCTTGTCTGTGAGTACCTAAATATTTTCTGTTATTTCCTTTAATCTTGTCATTACCACTCACTGCATAGAGTTTCTTCACTAAATTTTCATCAGACTTCCTGCTGAGTCTGCTTTCCGTTTCTTGGTTCCTCCCATCTTCAAAATTAAGCAGACCCCTCTGCCTCCTGTAGCTCTTGTTCCCTCCAAAAGCAATTTTCTGCCCCAGCCCAGACCCCTGGGACTCAACTCTGTCCTATAGTATCCTGGGAGCCAACATGCTGAGTGAGCAGGAGGTGCAGCAGAAGAACAGCCTGATATCACAGGGGAACAGCCTGATATCACAGGGCACCAGCTGAGGAGATAGGAGAAATTTCTCAAATCTGCCTTCCTGAGAATTTTGAGACTAGAGTTTTTAAGGAGTACCCATAGTATCCTATTGATAGTATCCTGGCTTGGGTCTCCCAACCCCAGCAAGGGATTAAGACATTTTGAGATGTTGAAACCTTTAACTAAGAAAGGTGCCTAGAATTTAAACCGTTGTCCCTGTAAACGCTATTCAACTGCCTATCACTTTTTAAATGTCCCTTTATAAAATTAGCAAAGGTCTGCGAGGTGGAAACTGTAGTAGGGGCTGGAACTCCGCAAAGGTATAGGTATTTAAAAAATATGTAGCCTTTGTTCCCTAACTTGCTTTCCTATAACTGCATACTACTCAGGAGTCATAAAACTGATGGTCATAAAGATTCTTAGCTTTCTTCATTGTTCCTCTAAATAATATCACACTTGTGAAAACTAAGACTGGTCTTTGAGCTATCTTTCAGACCCTGCAAAACCTTTCAAGGCCCATACCAAGGGCCACTAGTCCTGCAACCCCCACCTGAGAACTGCTAAAGCACAAGAAGACAATTTGTAAACCCCTATAATTTCACCTCCAACCCAACTGGTCTGATTCCCTAACTTCCTGTCTGCCAAACCATCCTTAAAAACTCTAGTCTCAAAATTCTCAGGGAGGCAGATTTGAGAAATTTCTCCCATATCCTCAGCTGGTGCCCTGTGATATTAGGCTGTTCTTCTGCTGCACTGCCTGCTCACTCAGCCTGTTGGCTCTATTCTGTGCAGTGGGCAATACAACCCGGCTAGGCACTAAACCTTTGCTTTTACCCATTCATTCATTTATCCATAGGAACTGCATGAGATTGAGAACTCATTCTGCCTATGGCTCACTCCAATTCCAGAGCCCAACAAAGTACTCATTAATATTCTAGACACTTGAGAAGTTTGAATGTTTTTGTAAAATGGGTGAACAAATGAAATTTCAGAAAACAATTTTCTTTTTTTAAATGTCTTTAAGGTTCATATGTCAGACTGGCTATCCTTTTATTTTATTTTATTTTTTTATTCAACAATTCTCTTGTCTCAGCCTCCCAGGTAGCTGGGACTATAAATGCCCACCACAATGCCCGGCTATTTTTTTTTTTTTGTTTGTTTGTTTAGCAGGCCCAGGCTGGGTTCAAACCCACCAGCCCCAGAGCATGTGGCTGGCATCCTAACCACTGAGTTATGGGCACCCAGCCCAGAAAATAATTCTCAACTGCCATATACAAAGTGTGTTTTTCAGTTCTGTGTTGGTGTGGCAAATTGTCTGCAGGGGTGGCTCCAACACCACCACCTGTTCCTAAAGGAATGTCCCTTTGCCAGGTGACTTTCATGACTCCTACCTCAAGGTGACGACCACTTTCCCTGAGTCTGACCTAGGCTAGGCCTCTGACTGGCTTTGACCAATAAAGCTTGGTGGGAGCGATGTTGTGAAGGAAGGTACCAGAAACCTTGCTGCTCACCCTGGGATATTGTGCAGGGAAGACTGTCTAGCCAATAGAGGATGAGAAGCCACGTGGAAGAGGACCCAGGGACCCCCAGTGACAGTCAGCGCCTGTGAGTGAAGCTGGAAACTTTGCAGCCGGCCAACCGCAGGCCAGGAACCCAGGACCGAGAGTGAGCCCAGGAAGGCTGGAGAGGCACCACGCAGCCAGCCTGCAGAATTGCGTGGCATAATAGATTGTTGCTTTTTTTTTCCACAGGTACATGACTTGAAAGATGGCATGATTTTAAAGATGAACAAGTCAATGAGTTTCCCTTTAAGAAGCTTATAATCTACTGGGTAAGACATGTCACATACACTAATAATTCCTGGGTTTTGTTTGAGTAGATTATGGATACATTTGTAAAATCTTTTTCCTGGAGTTGTGAATAATTCCTGTCAGCTAGAAAAAGGACATCTAACAAAAATAAAATGAAGACAGAAAGGCCTTGAGAAAAAAATCGCATTTCGCCTAATACACGTGAAATATTGGAAACAGGGAGACGCACATGCATAACGCTGGGGATTGGAGCCATTTATTTCATGCATTATTTGGAAAGGAAGTATGAATTTAGTACTGTCCTACCCATCTCAGCTTTCCTCCTGGATGCAGGCAGGAAGAATGCGTTTACTCTGGGCTCTGTACAGAGAGTATACATATATTTCATACAAGGCTCTGACAGACTCTGTTCAGAGTGAAGAGTAATCTTTCTGATATTTTTCATTGCATTTATATTATAAACTCCATTTGGTGGGCGAATATCACTGTAAGCTTCAGCATTCATATGCTAATGTTATAAGTTGGAGATGTCAAGAGAATTATGCACAGGCTCGAGTACATGTGTGTGTGAGTGAGTGATATTTGTGTTTGCCAAAGCAGCATGTGCTCCTGAAGGGAGAGTGTGTCTTATCTTACTAGCTGTCTGGTCTCAGTTTCTCTCTCTAATGTGCCAGGAAGAAAATGTCTTTATCACTGAATATTTTGGTGATGCACAGAATCCAGTATGCCCTCCAGTGGTCTGAGACATCTGTGTGTATGTGTGTGTGTGTGTATGCACACTCATCTCTGAATGACTATGTGGGCATGTATGTGTGTGTACATATATTTATTAGGAATGGAAATCAAATGCTCTTTGCTTCTGTGTTCTCCTTATCATGGCATGGGATTATTTGTAAACATCCTCTTAGAATTTTGAACTCTTTGGGTTTAATGACACTTCTGAGACAATTTAGCATTCTACAGACAAAAGGTAAATGTTCTGGAATTTCACTCTAAATACTTACATTGATCCTCTGTGTCTATGAGAACAACCACCTTATTTAATTGTATATCCTCAGTAGAAAGCCTTTTGTATATGTCTTAAATGTTAGTATTCTTAAAGCAATTATAAGAGGCAGCAGAAGCATGGATTTTAACATACCTGGAAGGCAGAGCTTGGGCAATGAGACCTGTAGCGAGGGCAGCCGGGAGGTCAGTTCATGCGAGGCCTGGGCTGCACTCCTAAAGCCTTGGGTGCTGCTCTCTAGGCAGTGGGATGTCACTGACAGAGTCCAAACTGGGAGGAACATGATCGGATTTGTACTTTGGAAGTTTACTCAGGCAGGTGCCTGGAGTGGAGGAAAGACCCGTCCACATGGGAGAGGCTGTTCTTTTTCACTAGGCCAAATGAGGCATGCCAGTCACTTTTGAGTATTTCTGAACAAGGCCTTTAGAAACTAGAATGTTGATTGCTGTTTTTCCAAGTGTGGTTCTGGGTCTACCTGTATCAAAATGACTCAGGGATGCTTCTTGAAGAAGCTAATTCCCAATTCCTATTTCATACCTACTGAGTTAGTTTCTTTGCAGACTGTTCATATTTCATTCTGTCTTTGCTCAAACCGTATTGCCCAGACCAGTCTCTAATGATTTGATTGAACATGTAGTTGTTTTGAACAAACCCAGCTACAGCATCACTTCCTTGAAGGGATTCATCTTGCACCTGGGTAGAATTGACCACTTTCTCCATTGTGCTCCTGCTATTCCCTTTAATTATTTCTATGCAAAAATCTCTATTTTTATATTTGCTTATTTTTTTTAATATTTGCATTCTTTCTATTAGATTTTTTAAAGAACCACGATGAAGGCCATGATGATGTCTTTGCTTCTCCCATGCCTACCACAGTAGCTTAGGTGTTCCATAAACAATGTTGGATGCATATATGAGTAAATGAAAGTCTCTTGAACTCACTACATTTCTAATTTTCTCTGGCTAGTTGTGCTTAATTTGATGAGTGTTTATTTTGTGCCTAATTCTCTGCTTACTGTGAAAGAAAGATGGTTTCTTGAGGAGGCAACACAAACTATCCAGCTGAAATTAATATGTGGTGGTGCGTAGTATGTTGCTGTGTGCAGCTCCCTGGTGAAGAGCTCAGCATCAGCCCGTGATAGCTCGATGGCTAAGTGAAGAATTTAAAATTTAAAATGGACTTCAAGGGTCTAGAAAAATTTGAAAAGGCAGGTAGACACCATGCCATTCACAGTCAATGTTCAAGTAGGAGTGTGGAAAGAGTTCAAGTTCACTATAAGAACTGAGGGTGAAAAAACGTTAGTAAATTGAAAAGAGTGGCAGTATGGAAGTGCCAGTATGGAAATGTAAATATGCAAGTGTGTAAATATGTACATATGTAAATATGTAATTCGTGGAGGAAAATAAATGGAGATCTGGAGGACACCTAAGAAAATAATTCTATTTTACAATGGAAGAACTAGGATGTAAATAGTGGGAAGCATGGTGAGCAAATGAAAATATTTAAAGCTGTGGATTTGGCCAAATAGCCTCAGGACATCTTGTCTAAAGAATACAACTATATGTGACAGGACATATGGATGAGGCCACTGTGCCCATTTTCACTTTTCTCATGCTTGGTTGTGACTTAAAATGCATCTGGGACTTACATCCCTGCCTTAAGGGCACTGTCCTTCAGGTTACAGCTGAGTTCCTGGTCCTAGGGGGTCTTAGCAGATTAGCTTTGTAAGGACTCATGTCTCTCTGGTGGGGAGATGGTATAATCTACCATGTAATGCAACGGGGCTTAACGGCCACATCAGGCACCATTTCAAAGGCGATGCCTAATCTAGATCTCAATCATAAACCTTCAGTCTTGACAGAACTCTGTTCTCACTACACTATGAGCTTTCTGATGAATCTGCTACTTTTATAACTTATATTTAAACTCTGTATCTGTAAACAGCATTTGGTGATAGCCTTTGTTTAGAATTTGACTTCAAGAATAAGTCAAGAATGAGTGTATTATTTTTTCCATGGTGGACTCCTCTGTAACTTTGGTCTCTGCAGACTTGCAGTGACGGAGCCAGCCAGTATGTGAAGTCGTCTGGGACCTTCTGTTTATGTTTCCAAATAGGAGACGTGACGTCAGCAGATGCCAAAGGACCAGAAGGGTTGTCCAGGAAAGAAACTGCTG
The DNA here is from genome assembly GCF_000181295.1 of Otolemur garnettii. Lineage (NCBI taxonomy): Eukaryota > Metazoa > Chordata > Mammalia > Primates > Galagidae > Otolemur > Otolemur garnettii. The sequence goes on along the minus strand of NW_003852650.1, from coordinate 150,107 downwards.
AGGCTGGTGTGCTTGGCCCAGAAGCCAAAGAAAATTGAAGTGTGTATGACTAAGACATCATGACAAAGGTGTCATACACAAACTTTGAGAAAGAAGCATTGCACAAACATGGCTCAAGTTTTTGTGAATTATGGGACTAGATAAATGAGAACTAAATCACCAGGACAACTAGGGAGATTTCTGCCTCATGAAAGTTCTTAAAGTTTCATTATTTTTCATTTCTTTGTGATGTGTGGCTTCATAAATTTTGGGCCAAGGCAGGAGGAAAAAGACCCACATCTGCAGTCTAGGAGTTTTGTGCCTGCCTTTAAGAGTGCTGATTCTGAACTTGGAAAGTGTCACCTGTCTTTTGGATTAAGAAGGGGATTTTTGCTGAAGGGCCATGTCCAGATTTGGAAGGGTGGAGGTTCAACCTGATGCTGTGCCATTTGCAGCAGGGACTCCTTTGGATGACCTTATTTAATAGTCACTCTTCTCTAAATCTGGGATCTGGCTGAAAAACGACATGAATTACTGCATCTTTTTATTTGTACAAAGTAGAGACTGGCAATTTATGGAATAGGAAGTGATAAATCAAAGAGACGAGAAGGGGTAAGAAATGGCTTTCTTAAACTTCTGCATTGGTTGATGCTCCAGCAAAAATAAACAGCTTGGAAAAGTGAAGACAGTAAAACACTTCTGAGTTCCTCGTAGAAACACACAATATAAATGTGATGCATTATATTCATTTATGCTCCTCGAAGGCACAATTTTTTTGAGTGCTCAAAAGAAAGGATGATTTGATACATGGGAAAAGAGTGTTAAAAGGAACTTTTAAAATATTTGCCATTGGAACATCATTTCAAACCTGTCAGAAATGTGGGCAGGAAATAGAAAAACTTTCTGCCTTGACAATGTTTTTGGGAAAATGGGCAAACTAAACAAATATTATTTGAAGGCAGTGAGGACAAAATGCTCAGAAACACAATTTTATTTCCTTTTACAAATTCTTCCCCCAGAGTTTTTAGTCACTCACAAAACAGATGTCATTTTTGAAACTGCAGAATTGCAAAACACAAAAAAATCAGCATCCTTCAAGAATACTGTTGTGCTTTCTCCTTATTTGCTGGTGGAAAACATGTGTGTCTTGAATACCAATTATCTTTTCAGTTCAGTATTTTCTTGGGAGAACAAAAACTTTCTGGTACAGCTGCAGAGCACAAACAAAATGGTATCAGAGAAGAGCAACTAGCACCTTGGAACCAGCTGTTTTATGCTATTTTGTCATCTTCTCTTTAACCCTCTGAGTCCTGAATGAGAGTGGGAGCGTCCTGGACTACGGTTAACTCTGTGCGTGCATGTGTGTAAGGCACATGTGCTCCTGCATGCGTGTATATCGAAAGCTTTCTCTGCTTACATGGGAGCGTAGATGGATGACAGACTCCTCCAGGTTCAGCTTCGCCACTTGTGAATTGTGTGATGTTGGAAATGCTAATTAACTTTTCTAAGCTTCATTTTCCTCATCTGTAAAATGCCTCCAATAATATTTACTGCATAGGGTTGGTACAGGAATTTGGAAGAGCAATGTGTGTTAAAGTACTTAGTGTACCAGGAGGCGTACAGTGGATTCTCAATGGATATGAGAGATTATGAGATTGCAATCTCTTTGAGGTCAAGCTCTTATTTTGGAGCCTTGGTCTAGTTTCTGATTTTGATGATAGGCACAAAAAATATTTGATATGCAGTTGCTTGTTCCTCTGAAGCATTCTGTGAATATCTGAGCACCTACTGCATGCCAGCACTTTCACTGTGCTATGGGAATTTTCCAATAAACCGATAAAATCGTGCCCTTCTTGCCATTTCTAGATAGGAAACTGATATGCAGGGAGGCTTAGGAGATTGCTCAAGTTCAAGGGAATTAGGGGTAGAACTGGGATTCAGATGCAAGTCTTCAAATTTTAAGTCCAGCACTCTTTCTAGAGAGACTATAAATTAAAACAAAATAAAACAAAAACTCCATGAACAAAACCACCACAAAACTAAACTAGTAGGGTTGAGAATATAGTAGTGTGTGACATTACGCACGGAGTGGAAAAGGAAGTCTTCCAAACCAGGGGCAGGCAGGCAGCCTCCGGGGCTCTGATTTAATCACAGAGCCTCAGAGGTGCAAATGTTCAAGTGGAGATTTACTATGATCTGGAGGTATGGAGCCAGAGAATGCCTCCAGTTGAAATTATAATTTCATTTTTCCAATCCACAGAAAGTCCATTAGCTATAATTTATGTTATTTTTAGCCAGGCTCATCCATATCTTTGGTGTTCTGTGGGGTTCCTTTTAACTTTCAGAAAAGGAAATTTAAAGGAAGCTACGTAGCACGTGGCTGCACCTTTATTGAGAAGTTGCCAGAATGATAAACTTCCTTAAGAAAAGCAAAGACTGGATTCCATACTGTTTACCTCCATGTAGATGAAGAGAGTTTTAAAACATGCTAAAAAGTCAACTAAAAAGTAAAAAAGTAAGATATTGCTATTTCTTTGGTGTGAATGGAATTGATTTTTTCAAAAATTCTTTTTTTTACAAGCTCCTTCAAAATAAAACCAAAGGGGGGAAAAAGGCAAAGAATAAATAAACTATTCATTCCCCAGAAGGAGAAACATTTTCATATGAGATCTGAGTGCAGGGGCAAGGACGACTTGATACATAGGTATTATAATTGTCTTCTCAGGAGATTCTTTCTTTCTTTCGTTAAGTTAGGGTGGCTTATTTTGGAATTGAAATTCCTTATACCATATGCACGAGGTTTGGAAACTGAGAGTCAAACCCTTGGGTTGTCTGGGAGGTAGCTGTCAAGGCTGCGTTCCTGATGAAGTCAGTGGCCGTGATGAAGAGGAGGGGGGTGTCCACCAGCATGACCCATGGAGAAGAGCTGGGCCAGGCTGAAGCTGAACGGGAAGAACAAGGCCCTGAAAGGTCACTCCCGTGCCCCAGGGTGGAAATCATAGCCCTTTGCAGGAGGGCCCCTTCTGCACGAGGGCTGGTGCCTGAGGTATGTCTATTCTCTCCTAAATGTTGTCTCTGTCTCCCTCCCTCCCAAAGGAAAGCAACATGACCCTGTCTTTTCTGTTTTATTCCAGGCAAATTATTCAACAGGGCTTACATTTTTGCTTCCTAGTAACTGTGGAGGGAAGAACGTCATTTAATTCCTCTAACATTGGTCCATTTGCTTGGTGTGCTCTAGGCTGAGCCACACTTTTCTGGGGTAATGGTGGGAAGCAAAATTGTCTGATATTAAACCCCTCTCTGACCTTCCTTTTGGGATATTTCTCCCGGTTATAACTAGTCTTGGGAATAGGAGACCCACCGCAGATTTTGCCAGAGATCTTTTGGCCCTGATATGATGGCGACAGTGGTGGGGGTTGACAGCTTAACCAGTCACAGGTAAAACTGGAAAATGAAGAGTTTCTCACTCCTTTCTTCTGCTACGATGCCATAAAGACACCAACCACTTCTGAATGTTAAGGCTGCTCTTTAATTTATAGCTGTTTTGCCCAGCCAAACATTAATAGTAACAGTCCAGGAACAACCGCATTTGGGCATGCAGTTATGTGCACAGTGGATGAATTTTTGCCATCATGAGCCGTGGAAAGTACTCTTTTGAAGGTAATAGGAACAGGAATAATATCTCATACTGCTTTTAGGGGAAGCAGCCATCCTGGTTTGCCCCAAACTGAGGGTTTTTCTGGGACATGGAGTTTTCAATGTTAGAAGTAGGATAGTCCCAGACCTTACAGGGACATTTGGTCAACCTATCTGAGAAGGACAGCAGGGTACAGAGCACTGAGCGTTAGCAACCCTGGAATTAAGTACTGTCTGTTTAACTGGCTGGCTGTGTGGCCTTGGATAACCTTTTGGAACTTCGGTTTTCTCAACTGCATAGTGAAAGTTTTGACCCTGGGGTCCATGGGCTTTCTTCCTGCTTCAATAGTCTGTGATTTCAAGACTATTTACAGTGACTGGGGAGCAAATCTGTAAATAGATCATATAATGTCTTAGAAAGATTGTACTTTCAGCTTGGATAGAGACTCTGCCCATTGTAGAAATCTGAAGATGCTTCTCTGTTCTAGCCAGCCCTGTGCTACTGTTCTGCCTTGCAGTCACTCCTAAAGTTCAAAGCAAGAGGATTCAGCCTCCCCTGTGCCTGCTTCAAGAAATTCTACCTTGGGTTCCCACGGCCATCGGCTGACTGCAGCCTGTCATCACCTCTCATTTGGATTGACATAACTTTGACTTCCATGGTTTTAAAGGTAAGACAGCTACATTAATTATATGTACTATAGTTCAAACTTTTCATTCATTAGATTACTCTTTCTTCACAATTTGACCTACTGAGGCTTTATTATGTCTAACTATAAATCAAAAATGTAGTTACACACAGAGTTTGGGCAAATATTCTCCTGCGGCAGAAAAATTAAGATACTTCTTAATCACATGTCTTACACTATCAGCTATGATTTATAAGTCTAAAACAAACATCTCTTCCATTATCGGAATCACAAAGAACACACTGCATTCTTTCTTGTTTTAAAATTTTTAACTTGAACTTATACTTTGCGTGTTTTGAGGTGGCTAATACAATTAAATAATGTCAAACCGGATAATTAAGTATAAAATTAGGACACAGACTGCCTGTAGCAACAGATGAAGAAAATGTCAGCTGACACTTAAAAGAAGATTGTAATTATTACTAAGAGCTAGTAATAGGAGCAGTTGAGCGCTCACTATGCCCAGGACGGGCACTTTACATGAATTATGTCATTGTTTCCAACAGTTAAGGCACAAAGGAGACATTTGGGGCACATAACTTTCATTGTTCAGTCAAAGAAAATATATACATTGGATTTGTAGAGAGCAACTTTCTCCTGAACTAAATTAAAGGGACACTTTTATTATGTGTATACTTTTTTTCACTTTTCATTTTATTTTATTTTATTTTTATTGTTTGGGATTCATTGAGGGTAAAAAGAATTAGTTTACCGTGATCGCATTTGTTAGATAGAGTCCCTTTTATAATTGTGTCCTGCCCCCAAGAGGTGTGCGATACACCATGGCCCCCGTCCCTTCCCTCCTCCCCACTTCCCACTTGTTCATTTCCTACTGCCCTCATCTGCTGCCTTCATATTAGAATAGATATGTGTGTACTTTTTAAAAGCACTTTAGATAACACATAAAAATGTTCTGTTTTGTTTTTCACTATGGTTATGCAAAAGCCAGAAATACTGTTCAAAAGAGTGCTTTTTGTTTTGATCTGTAAAAGCTTTGGCCAATATATAAAATTGTAATCTAGCGGAATATTATACTAGTCATCAAGGGCTAAGTAGTTTTATTTTTGATAATTTGCATTAATGTAAGGACAGAACGGCACACCAAAAGCTTTGATTTAAACATTGGATAAGACATTCATGCAATAATTCTTTTACCCCTTTAATGTATATTTTGAAAATAAAAATAGAGTTAAAAAAGACAAAAGAATATACAAGGGTAGAATTTAGTGGTGCCACGTGGAGAGCTGGCATGTGCATCTCTACTCTGCAATACCAGATGCCTTGTGTAGGTTCATCAGGAGGGTCTAGCTTGCAGTGAGATGATGGTCAAGTTTCTTTGGGTATGTGCTCTACACTTCTGTGGTTAGCCATACACGTTATGTAGGAAATGTGGAGGAAGCAGAGTGGATATCCTATTTGATTGCTTGAAAACCCAATTCATATTTTCTCCCAGGCAGAGGGTGTACCTACTTCCTGGCAGGGAGAACAGGAATCACTGCAGTAGAGGTAGTGGTTTTCCCAAAGAAAAAGCTTCAAATCGTCCCAGACACTTGCACAGCTATGTGGCAGGGGTCCTAGAGTTCTGTTTCATATAGCATGAAGGAATTCATTTTAGCGTGAAACAACTTTAAAGGCATTTGTTACCAACAGACCATTTCATCCAGGAAAGAGCAACATCCTGATGAGCTGAACTAAATAAAATTAACTATAAAAGACTTTTTGGTACTTGAATTGATGCACTGCGTGGAGTACCTTAAAATTGATAGGGTTAATTGAAATGAATTAATGTTGAGAAACTCCTTTTAATTCAACAAGTTTCTTTTTTTCTTGATGTTTGACAGTGATTTGCATTTCCTGAATGTAACCAGGAAGTAAATTGATTTTATATGAACATTAAAACATGTCACCAGAATTTCTTAAAAAGTATATTCTCTTGTAATGTATGTATGCATTTGGGGGTGGGGAGTGAGTCAGGAATTCAATGTATCTGTTGGTTATGTTGTTTAATGTAAAATTAATAAGACAGGGAATTAGTGCAGAACTATAGTTAATGTCATTTACATTGGCGTTTAAATTTATTGTGAGAATATTTTTGTTGATTCTGATTTTAGCTTGAATATCAAGGTGCAATAGCCTCTAAAATCACAACTTTCTTACGTATTGTATTCATTGACTACACTGTTGCTTGCAATAACAGTAAACAACACTGAATGATATTATTTACAGAGCACTGTGTTAACAGCTTTCCACGTATAAACTCATTCGATCTTATGTTCCCTAAACCTGGAAGGTATGGATTTTTTTTCCTTTTCCCCCAGAGAGGTGTCTCACTATGTTGTACAAGCTGATCTCAAACTCCTGGCCTCAAGTGATCCTCCAGCCTCAGCCTCCCAAAGTCAGCACTTCAGGAGGCACTGCACTTAGCCTGTGTTTTTATTATTTTACAGATGGGAAACGGAAGAACAGAGAAATAAATACAGCTAGTAACCAGAGAATCCTGGGTTCGAACCAGAGCAGCCTGACTTGGGAGTCACTCTGCTCATAACCACTGTGCAATATTGTTGCTGTGATAGATTAGTGAATTTCACAAATGATCTTAAATTGCTTTAATCTGATATTTCATGGAGATAAAACAGTCCATAAAACTGATCACAGTAAGAAAATTGTGCCTAAAATCTTCTTACTCCTCATGAAATTATTCCTTTTGGGAAAAAAAAATTGTGGCCCTAAAATTTGTTTAGAATTAGTCTGGTATGCTATTTGGAAAGAGTTATCTAGTAGTCTAATAGGTCTACTATTTGGAATGGATAAAGCATTTTTCTTTTGGAAGACAAGGCAAACTCCTACTTCATATTCTACCTGAAAGAATTACGCTTCTCAAGCTAATTAGAGTATATAGTTTTTTAAGTTGGGTTTACTTAAGAGAAACTCTTATGAGATTTTATGATAAGAGACCTTCTCCTGGGACCATATTTTCTAATATTAAGTGATTAATCAGATATATTAGAGTGAATGGAGATCCAGGCTCCCAGCTGGGCCAGTTCCTGGAACCTACAAAATACAGACAGAGACCATGGCTGAGTGAAGTGACTGGTCTAGTTAGTCATTGATGGAGAAGATTGAGACTGGCACTTGCAGATTCCTTTCACCAAAGTCGTGCAATGTCTGAGTCTGCACTTAGCTGCTTCCACAGCTGAGCCCCAAACCTCCCACTGGGGTCTATTGTAATTATCGTTGTTCAGGATTTTTTTTTAACTGAAATAAATTTTTAGTAAAAGGATCTTTTGGCAATCTCAAAATCTACATTTGCTAGGATTTAGACAAGCAGTATTTATTATAACAAGGCATATTGTTGGAAGAAATTCTCTTTTCCTCTCTTCCAAATAATGGTGTAATAAAGTTGATTTAAGCCTATAGGCTTGATTAAGATTATATATAAAGAAGGAATTTTCCCCCCAAAGTGGGATGAATTAAGTACTATAATAGTAAGTAGAGCAAACTGAGTTGGAAAATTCTCGCTTGACTTAAACTTCATATTTTTGTAGTAAGATAAATTATATGAAAATTATTAGACATGGATTATACCATCAATAATTGCATGACCAAAAGTACTTTCTCTTCTGTCCATCTTCAACTTCTAAATGATTAAACATGTTTGCAAGTTGTTGGAGTCAGGTTAAGGCATTCTGATATTCTGAGGAGATCAGAGTGATACTTCTGAAACAGAAAGAAAGGCTGTTTCACGTGCTGAGACCCAAAGACCACCGTTCTGTGAAACAAGCAAGCCGAATGCTTTCTTCTACTATTGTTTTGGAACCAGGTTCACTCATTTATTCATTCAGCAACAATATTAAGTCCCTACTGTGTGCTAGACACTTAGCCTAAGATTTTTCATTTAGAAGGTGTCATGTGTTGAAGTCATTAGTAGATAACGATAATTAAAAATGTAAATTATTAGATAGTCCTTCTGACACCAGTAATTGATTTGCATAAAGCATTTTCTTCCTCCTCTTTGTTCAATCCCCCAAAGAATAAAACTCATCGGCTACTTGGTTTTTTCTTTCATCATCCCCAGCATATTTACTAGTAGAAAATTCTCATCATTAATAACTCAGTTTTTAAAATTTTTAACTGAAGACAATAAAGCAGCAAGCCGGAAAATTCATAGATGTCATTATATTCTCTGTTGTGGAAGCACCAGGTAAATATGCAAATGTGCTTTTCTTTCTGTATTTTAGTTTTTCATGTCAAGGTGATCTTTTGACATGTTTCCAAAGCCGTCTCGAATCTTTATAAGATGGGTCACATTTTCTAAATGCCTCACAGAAAGAGTATTGCATGTAAAAGAACTAACTGTTTTTACTTTATCCAACCAAAATTGTATGGTGTGTTCATCTGATGTTGCATCGTCTCAGGCATAGAGCACACAATGGTGAAAAGGTGCATTTTGGTTTTCAAGGGGTTCGTAAGTCATTTATTTATTCACTATGTGTCACATATCTTTCTAGGTATGATCATGTTGAGAGTCACACATGAAAATGAAGCCTTTTGATACGTGGTGATGAAGTGCTGTGATAATAGGAGCGATGGTGACATGCTCCGGGAACAGAGGGGGAAAGCGTCTGTGTCTGAAGTTATTGACATGATATAGAAGAAAATGCTCACATTGCCAATGAAGTAGCACAAACATTCGGGACAAATTATTTTTTCCATAGCTCAAGGCAGTTTTATTTTGATTAATTTTGGACTTGTGACTGTATAAAGTTTTACTTACAGTAAGAAAAAAGAAAACAATGCAGTAATCTGCTATTGGCTATTCTATTTTGGTCTCTGACATCAAGGGCCTTGTGGGGAGGGTGTGTAAATGTATAATGCAATGTCCAAAAATTGCTTTACAATTTTTGAAATCAAAGTACTCAATCAGCATTAATTAGGAGATATTGTGCTGTAATTTCCAAGTGCATGTACAATGGGTAGTCTTCTAAATTGTGTGCAATTTTCCTTTTCTTTTGAATTTCCACATGGAGCTTTCCTATTATATATTAAATTGAGAGGCAGTTAGTTTCACATTCTGGGCATCCAAACATTAGATTTTTTTATGTTTTCGTGTGTCATGGGCAAAGTATGGCTACTTCTGGGAAACTTGATTCACACGCCCTTCTGTCCATAGCACACACTTCGTGGGTCTCTGGTAACAAACTTGGAACTGTTCCTTTTGATTTTATAAATAATGTCTAAGGGATTCTAAACCACATTTAATTACACATGACAGAAAAGCTCCATGTGCTAATGTTTTTCTGGTTGACCCACCATGAATTCTTGCTAAAATTTTCATAAGCCTCGGAGACAATTCTCTAGAGTATCCCCCAGAGCATTTCCTGGACACCAGTGATGCAAGAGTTTACCATCTCATTGATGGTTGTCCCAGAGCACCCCAGGATGAATACTCCCGTTCCCTGAGAGCTTCTCGTGGACCACGATGCTACTATAAATGGCTGAAATGTGATGCAGCCTCCCTCCAACTTCCTCCAACTCAGCCTAATGGAGATTAAGATCCATTAAGAGCTCTTTGCTGCATGTGCAATTTCTATTGATCAGATTGACTCATTTCATTTTAGCCAATGATCCTATTACAAAAACTGCCTCCTTCCAGTGTTTTACCGGCACAGGGAAACCTGCAAATGGTCTGGACTGTAATAGGCGGCACAGAGAAGGGCACTGGCTTAAGTTGTGTTTTCCAGACCCTGCTGAGGATCCTTTGCAGTATATATTTCTTGAAAGTTTACAGGAGTTATTAGTCATGCTCTTACTTTGGGTTGACATATAGGTTAAGTCTGTGTAATTCATTTTAAAAATAAACATTTGATTGTAAAACTCTGTTAACTACAATACAGATACAGACAGAGTTCATTACGGGCAACACTGTGACTTAGAAATGAGGTTTCTCTGAATTGGAAACAGATGAGGAAAAGAGAGAAAGAAAATATTTGCTTACAGTGGCAGGCTATACTAAATTAATAGTTATCTTTGTTTGTAAAAGGAGGTGTTAAATCAGCAGCAGACATCATTGTTTTAGTGGTCAGCACTAAGTGGAATCATAGATTTTAAAAAGATATTAAGAAGTGGACTGACTAGAAAAAGTTTACAGGAAAAAAATAATAGCAGAGAAGTGATTCTGTTGGAGTGCATGTAACGGTGCCCTTATCCTGAGGGAAGTTCTTGGTCTAATCACATTAATACATAGGTCACTAAGAAGGTGTTGAGACAGATTGTGTTATGGTCTGTTATTTCACTTCCAAGAAACACAGTTGACAGGTTCCTTTTTCATTCACCTGTGCAAGTTCCAACCTGCCCGGCTCGTCACTGTTGCTGGGAGGGCTTCATTTGTTTCCATGTATCACACGGCATTACTGACGTAGATTTGCAAAACACTTTGTATTCCCAAAACATGTTCCCATAGATTGATCAATTCAACTGCCAGTCATTGAGTACCTATAGGAGACTAAACTTTGATATTACGACACTGACTACCTTTAACAATGTTGTAAAATTTGTGTTATTTGTATTATCCACTTTTTAGGTGAGGACATAAAGGCACAGCAAAGTCAAATGAGCCAAAGTTTTGACCCAGAGGTAGAACAGGCTGGTTCTGAACTCAAGTCTGACTGTGTCCATAGACCCCTGCCTTCTTTTCCTTCCTTCCATCCATCCTTCCTTCCTTCTCTGGTTTTTTTTTTCTCACCCTACAATGCTTCAACTGGTTGGTTTCTCTGAACTCATTTTATCAATGGATAGGTATTATTAACACCAAAGCTCATTAGAGACGCACACCAACATCTTAGTTTGAAGGTGAATTAGAATGACAACAGATGGTTTTTGTTAAAATCAACAAATAGCATTTCTTTTTCATCAAAATTTTCTGAGAAACAAAAGTAAAATGCAGTTCAGAATTTTCTCAGATAAGAATATGGTGATGATCAGGTTCTAAGAATATGCTCATGGCAAAACACACAGAGTGTGCCTGAACCCTGGCTTCTCACGGCTGAACTCCAACATGCTCCCTCCACTCCTTCACACATGGCATGAAAGGTGGTTTAAAAGAATAAGGAGAATCCGAATTTTGCCTTATAGATCTGAAAAGTTTATATTCCCCTCCCAGGGACCATCCGTTACTAATAGAAACAAATAATAATTTGGGTTGGGAATTGAGTGGCTACCAGCAAAGCATCTTTCTTGAAAACAGTAGTTTTGTCTTATCAACCTATGAATGGATTAATAAACTGTGCTATGTATACCATGGAGTACGATTCAGCTGTTAAAAAAAGATGGAGATGTTACATCCTTTGTATTAACTTGGATGGAGTTGAAACACATTCTTCTTAGTAAAGTATCACAAGAATGGAAATTCAAGTATCCAAAGTATTTAATACTAAGATGAATCTAATAGAATAACAACTACCTTCCCACCTTAAGGAATAACACAAGTATATTCAAGTGGGGAGAGGAGAGGAGAGGAAGGAGGGGATTGGTGAGCTTTGCCCCGATGGACAGGTTGGGAGGGTGTGCAGCATGCCCCCAGGATGAAGGGCTCAACTGCTGCAACTACAACTTGAACTTTACCTTAGAAATAAAAACAATGAGCATTTTTCACGTGTTTCTTGGCCATTCCCCACGGGAGGGAGAGGAGAAGGAAGGGGGAGAGCGAGTGGAGGGAGGATAAGAGATGGGATCTCGCCAAATGTGCACAAGCAAGGGTACATTTCAAAGCCATGATAGTAAATTGTAAATGTCTTACCATAAAAAATAATTAAGTGAGGGGATGGTTATGTTAATCAATTTGATTTAGGCATTCCACATTGTATATCAAATCATCATACTCCATAAATGTATACAGTTGAGATTCAATAAAAAATTAAATTCAAACAAATACAATGTAACCGAATCATTTGTACCCTCATATTAATCTGAATTTAAAAAAATTAAGAAAAGGAATTGATTTTAGGTGAAACAGGTTCATAGAGAGTAATTTATAAATTTATCTTTAGGAATGTTAATAAAACAGAAAACTGTAGTTTGGGCCTGGACTATGCTGAGTTTCTTAGAAAATGTGCCTTGTATACTTATCGACTGTAAACAGAACATATTTTCCTTTTCCCTTCATGTCTGCATATTATTTTAAGATAGTTTCTGAGAGAATATGTATTTTGAAGACACCATATTTGGGCTGCTGAGAACTTACCTCATGTCTATTTTTCTTTGAAAGTGATGTTAAAAGATAGACATTTTTTGACTTGGTATCTATTGATAGGAGATAAAATCTCAGAAGCAGGAACTATCCTTCAGTGCTATGGGATTTCTAGGTTTATACCTGTAAGTGGCACGTCAAGAGACCACAACTTTAGGGGTAAAATCCTCACACAGCTCTGTCTCTATCGCCCAGTTAGACTGGCGAGCTCGTTTCTTGCCTTCCCCTGGGTGAAATCCTGTGAGCTTTTCTGGATTCTTTAAGATAATAACAACCCTTCTGGTAGTTCTAATTACAAAAGAAGTCTTATTTTAGTAGCAAAATTACCTAGTCTATTGTAATAATGACAAGTCAGAACTTTATTGGAGGTTAAAGCTATTTTCCTCCTCCAGACTGGGGGTGCTGTGATGAGAAGCTGCGGCGGGCTGTGAGCCGGTGCCGGCGCTGCGGGCTCTCTCCCTGGCATTCTTCCTTGCCCCCCTGTGAACCCCTCTCAGGACTGACTTTGGTTGTTCCAGGTTTGGAGCCGAAGGAAGCAGGGGAGGGGAAGCTCTGGGAAAGGACTTACTTAAGCTGCGCTGTTGTGATCTGGAGTTGACGTTCTCCCAGCTCTGAGAATGCTTAAATTGGCAAGTTAGGGCAAACTGTACTTTCCCGGGTACGTTGTCAGTAGGACCCTCAAATACACTCCCATGGTCGGTTGCTTCTTAGTCTTTTCAGCTCCAGACTTTTTCAAAACGTTTGGGGGATTGTGTGAGAGCCACTTGCAAAGGTGTGTCCATCGTCTCTTTTACAAGTTTGGGGACTCTCCCCCTTTGTCATGGGGGAGCGGTCCTTGGCATCTATCCTTCTGTACTCAGACTTCTGGTCTTGAGGCAAAACCGAGAGAGGAGGTGTCATTTTAATATTCTGCTCTGTGCAAAATATGGGCAAAGCAGCTTGGTGCGCTGGAGAGGACGCGGGCGCGCTCACGGTGGTGGGGCTCTGCCTGCGCTCCAGGAGCACTGCTGAATGCCTTCTACCCTCACCACCTCTACTTTACTAACCCAGAACCCAGGCTGGGAAATGTACAAAACCTCTCGTGTGCCAGTAGCTCACCAGTGGGGATGAGTTAGTGTGGGAAAATGTAAAATCTTTCAGAAGTGTAAAATTTGGCTTCCAGCTCAGACCTGCTGACCCAGAAATTCTGGGAAGGAGCCTAAAATTTGAATTTAATAAGCGTTTATGTTTGAGACCCACTCAGCACAGTATAGTCATGGAAAACTGAATTCTAATCTTCGCTTTCCTGGTGATGATACAATAGTTTCCTCTCAACTGATGAGAAGAAGTTCCAGGGCCTACGGCGGGTGCTGACACTGTGCAGGTGGTACAGAACCAGATCGCCATCAGTGTCTGTTCGAATCTACCACCCGCAAATTTAATGCCTTTTCCATCTTAACTGTCTCGTTACCACATACTGTTGCTATAGGTTGTGTAGTTTGAAGCACAATAGCAAAACTAAATGAATTTCTTTTTTCTTTTTGTTTTTCAGTTTTCATCAATTTTTACATGTACTCATTTTCATTTCTACAGATTTAGGGGTACAAGTGGTTTTTGGTTTTTGGTTATGTGGATGAATTATGTAGAAGTAATGTGTAAGTTTTTAGTGGGACAAGTATACATTGCACCCAACAGGTAGTTTTTCCCCCCTCATCGACCTCATACCCTCTCTCCTGCGGAGTTTCCAATGTTCATTCTTCTGCACCTGGCTATTCAATTTTCCCTGCACCGTTTATTCGACAGTGTGTCCTTTTCCTAGTGTATGTTTTGTCTGCTTCCTGGATGATTTGTTGATTGTAGGTATTTGACTTCATTTTTGACTTCTCTATTCTATTCTGTTAATCTGTATGTCCACTTTTATGCCAGTATCCTTCTGTTTTAGTTACTGTCTCTTGTCCTGTAGTATTATTTGAAGTCAGGTAATGAGATGCCTCCAGATTTGTTCTTTTTGCTTAGAATTGGTTTGGCTATTTGAGCTCTTTTGGGTTTCATATCAATTTTTGGATTTTTCTTCCTAATTCCATGAAAATGGCATTGTTATTTTTATAGGATTGCATTGAATCTGTAGATTGCTTTGATTAATATGATCATTTTCTCAATACCGATTCTCCTAATCTTAAGTGTGAGATGCTTTTTCATTCATTTGTGTCATCTACAATTTCTTTCATGAGCATTCTATTTGTAGAGATCTTTCACTTCTTTGGCTAAGTATGTCCTTAAATATTTTATTTTATTTATTTTGTCGCTACTATAAGTGGAATTGAGTTCATATTTGGTTCTTAGCTTGGTAGTATCAGTGTATAAAAATGCTACTAATTTTTTTTTGCATTGATTTTGTAACCTGTAACTTTATTAAATTCGTGTATGAAATCTGGGAGCCTTTTGGAGGCATTCATAAGACTTTCTTTTTTTTTTTTCATTCATAAGACTTTCTATGTATAAGATCATATCATCAACAAACAGGTAATTTGACTTCCTTTTCTCTGATTTGGATGCCCTTTATTTCTTTCTCTTGTTTGATTGCTCTGGTTAGGACTTCCAGTACTATGTTGAATAGAAGTGGTGAATGTGTGTATCTATTTTATTCCATTTGTCAGGGGGAATGCTTTCAAATTTTCTCTGTTAAATATAATGTTGGCTGTGGTTTGTCATTAAAGGCTTTTATGATTTTGAGGTATGTTCCTTCTGTCTACTTTGCAAGGGTTTTTATCATGAAGGGATATTGGATTTTATTCAATGTTGTTTCTTCATCTGTCGAGGTGATCATATGGTTTTGTCTTTAATTCTGTTTATGTGGTGAATCAATTAATAGATGTGGGTATGTCAAACCATCCTTGCATTCATGGAATGAAACCCAGTTGACCACAAGGAATTATCTTTTGATGTGCTGTTAAATTTAGTTTGCTAGTATTTTGTTGAGAAGTTTTGAGTCTTTGTTCATCACAGATATTGGTAATATAATGGTTTCTTGAATGTAATCACTGTGATGATGATACTTGAGATACTACTAAGTAACTGATGGATGGTGATCATCTACAATGTGGATATGCTAGACAAAGGGATGATTCAAGTCCTGGGCAGGACTGAATGAGATATGCAAAATTTCATTATGCTTCTCAGATCAAACTTATGAATTATTTCTGGAATTTTCAACTCAACATTTTTGGCTTCTGGTTAACTATGGGTAACTGAAACCACAGAAAGCAAAATTGTGGGTAAAGTAAGACTGCTGTATACTAATTAGGAACAGAAATTACCTCAAAATTGTTTTTTGAATGGGATAATTCAATTTAGTTCTAATAACCCAACAATATTTGTGTCTACAGTAAAATGGTGACATGGACTAACTGGGCTTTGGGTTCTGTTTCAGAAATAAAACTGTAAACCTCTCTCTCTTATGACTTCTGAAATGTTGGATGAGAAAAATATTTATGGAAGTTTTTGCTGAAAAAATCTATTTATATATTCTTTTATTCTGAGTTTAAACCAAAGGATCATGTGAGTTTGTATGCTTTCATTAAACCAAATTTTAGCATTATTATTGTTTGAATGTGTTCCCCCTAAATCACGTGTTAGAAACTTGATCTCCAATGTAGCAGTGATAGAAGGTAGGGCCTAATGGAATGTGTTTAGATCATGAAGGCACCACTGTCCTAAACAGATTAATGTCATTACTACAGGAGTAGGTTTCTCACAAAAGGATGAGTTTGGCTGCATCTTGCCCTCTCCTGCCTTCTCACTTTTAACGATGGGGTGATGCACAGTTGGGCCTTCACCACATGTCCAAGACTTAATCTTGGACTTCTGAGACTCTCAAAGTATGAGAAAATAAATGTCTTTTCTCCTCAAATTACATAGCCTGTGGTATTCTGTTATAGCAGCACAAAGAAGGCCAAGATAACCATTGATTGACATTGAAGAATATGATAAAAAGTAGTGCTATGAAATGCACTACATGTACTATAAGAATATTGTTAAAGAAATTGCTCATCTTATTAATCAGTAACCTCTTTCTAAGGAGTAAAATAAGGTATCTTTTTCAGTTCTTGGCAGCAGGATAAGCTTGCTTTCTCTGAGCATCTGATTTATGTTTGTCTTTTGCGCATAGAGAACCAGATACCATAATTTTTTTTTTGTTCTGCAGCAGAAGACCCCCCAAAGAACATAATCACAAATACTCTGGTCCAAAAGAGGAGTTAGTGCTTAAGTACAAATGGGAGACATGGTTCATTTTAAATCAATACTTAAACACAGCACTGATTCTATAAGCATCTGGATGGTAGGTCTTAGTGTCCCACGATAATGTCAAGATTTCCCTCCTCCCAGTAGGAACTGCTTTCTAGAGCCTTCCCTGCCCTCTACTGATGTGATCTGGCCAGGGCAGATGATTAGAATATCAAAGCTTGATGGCCCCTTAAAGTTAAGGATTTTGCAGGGCTATCCTGATTTCCAACCCCTATTGTGGGCAGCTGCACTTAGATGATTCTTTTTGGCTCATTGTACATGACTGGCACAAAAGCCCCCTACCCCTACATGCCCTGAGGATGTTGGAGCAGGTGCCCTTGAAGAAGGTTTTGGGTGTTCTTAGGGTTTAGGAGCATGCCTGTACCTGTGTCGTGCACATTGAATTAGGCTACCCTACACAGAGATGTTGAAATGCTGATACAGGGCCTGGACCCCATCAGACTTGGTAATCTTCACTACACAGTCACCTAGGCCCCTAAACTCCTGCTTTGTGCCAGACTTCCCAATTTGGGTAGCCAAGTATATTCTGTCAAAATCTAGTCATTACATGAATTAGAGAGACGTGGCCCCAATTTCCCCTCTAGAGCCCAGGTTGCTGCCAAAATACCTCCAGAAGTACATGTGCTTCCTCCCTGCCTCCCAGATCTACTTGTACTTATCCTGGAAGATGAAGTGGAGGGTTTGAATAAGTAGCGGATGATGTTGGCTAGGCTTCACTTCCAGAAGGACAGCATGGACTGCTTCTTTGTGATGTAATCCACCATTCCCTTGTACTGCTGGTCAGCCAGGATCTCCTTGATGGCATGTTGCACCTGCAGCAACAGTGTGACCCACTCCATGGGAGCCATGACCATCTTGGAGATAGCAGCAACAGTGCCCCCAGCCAGGAAGTCCTTGGTGAAGGAGATGGCTTGTTCCATCATGGTGGTGGAGAGCCAGAGAGCAGGGGCTGGGAGCAGGGTGAGGGCAATACTGGCTCAGTGCTGTTCTCAGGGACAAGAGCCATACACATGTAATTAACCATCTTTCTGCCTTTAAGTTATGGGCTGAGACAACACCACCACCCAATTTTTATGTTGAAGTCTTAACGTGAAGTAACTCAGAATGTGGGTTTATTTGGAGTTAGAATTTTTAAGGAGTTAAGTAACTTGAAGCGAGGTCATTAAATTTGGTCTTACTGCAATATGACTGCACTTACAAGAAGAGGAAATTATTACTGTATGCAAATAGGTAAAAAAAAAAAAGAAGAGGAAATTAGGACACAAACACACACAAAGGGAAGACCATATGAAGAGAAAAGGAGAAGAGAGCCCTTTACAAGCCAAGGAGCAAGGCCT
Organism: Otolemur garnettii; assembly: GCF_000181295.1. Classification (NCBI taxonomy): domain Eukaryota; kingdom Metazoa; phylum Chordata; class Mammalia; order Primates; family Galagidae; genus Otolemur; species Otolemur garnettii. The sequence goes on along the minus strand of NW_003852650.1, from coordinate 131,940 downwards.
CAGAAGAAACCCACCCTGTCAACCCCTTGATCTTGGACTTCTATCCTCCAGGATTGTGAGAAAATACATATCTGTTGTTTTAAGCTACCTAGCCTATTATATTCTGTTATGGGAACTGTCCTGGGGATCTCTAGAGAAACAGAACCAATAAGAAATCTCTATCTCTATCACTTTACCATCTATATCTATGTATCTATGTGTGTGTGGGTGTGTGTGTGTAGAAACAGTAAGAGAGACAGAAAGAGAGAGGGAAGAGAATTACTATGAGAATTGGCTAATGCCATTATAGAGCCCTAGAAGTCTCATGATGTGCCATCTGCAAGCTGGATTTTTAGGAAAACTGGTGGTGCATATAATGTAGCCCAAGTTGGAAGGGCTGAGAACCAGACGCCCTCATGTTGGAGGCAGGAGAAGATGGATCTCCCAGTTCAAGAAGAGAGAGCAAATGTTTCCTTTCTTTGCTTTTTGTTCTGTTCAGAACCTCATCGGATTGGATTATGCCCACCCACATGGGTAAGGGTGGATCTCCTTCACTCGGTGTACTAAATCAAATGATAATCTTTTCTGGAACTCCTCCTCCCACACGATAATGTTTTACCAGCTATCTGGGCCTGTGTTAGCCCAGTCAAATTGACACATAATGTTGGTGACTGCAGTAGCCCCAGCAACTAATACATTTTATGTTGCCCATTGCAAAGCTATGTTCATAAACCACATCTAGCAATAGTAGAGAATCTCTTATCTTCCTTTCATATGTTAGCCTTACTTCTGATTTTGTCTACTTTTTTCTTTTCTTATTTTCTCTTTATTTACTTCTTTTCATCTCTCATGCTGCTGACATATTTGCTGAGTACCCTCTTGTATTTGGCACTTCCCACTGGGCCGCCACTGCTTCTGTGGTACAGCTGTGTGTAATGATGGGCTGGATCTCGTATATTCTTCTCAGGGCCTGCTGAGAGGATGGGCTGTGCTTCAGGCCAGTGATGATCTTTTAGCCCTGTGTCCCCTATTCCTCCCCTGTGTGTGCAGGCCACTCAGATTCTGCCCTGTCTCTTGAGCCCAATGCTCTGAGTTTCTGCTTAGAGAAAGATACCTATTGCTGGTATCTGTCCCAAAGGTGACTCACTTTACTGGTTTCTCTAGAGTAATCCAACTAATCACCATCAGATTCCCTTCCTGCTTTGAGCTTCAACCTCTCATGAGTACAGAATACCCTGATAGCTGCTCTTATCTTTCTGTAGTATATACTGTATACTATATACATACATATCTATATACTACAGAAAGATAAGAGCAGCTATCGGTATTCTGTACTCATGAGAGGTTGTATATATATATATATATGTATTTGTTATACATTTGTATACATATATATATATATATACATATATAATTTTTTTTTTTGGCATGTCCTGGATGGTACCTTTCCTATTTGGCTGTGTCTTTTCTTCGCAACTACCTTCTTTTTGTTTTGCAACAATTTCTCTCAGTTTGTGAGATTCTGTGAGCTTCCTTTTTTGTTTCACGCATACACATTTAATGTATTTATAATTTAAATATAAAAATGAGAATATATTTAGATTTTGTTTTATACAGTTAAATTTATTAATACAAATATAGTGTGTTTTTATATTTAAATTTTGCTTCAAAACGTATTTTCTACCACTTTTAAAGTCTTGTTTAGAGAGAAAAACATTGTGGAGTATACTTCATCCACCATGATGAAATGGAAATTTACTATTATTGAACAGTGACTTGTGTATTATTTTGTGGGTTACTTTAATTTCCTTTTGAAACACAGTTGTCTGTGAGTATTCATTCACATCTAAGTAATAGAACAGACTACATGTGTGAATTGGTCTAGGTTTTTCTTTCTTTCTTTCATTTTTAAAAAATTATCTATACTTACTTACTCTATTAAATGAAAAATATGAGCGATTTCTAAGGTCCCTGCCAGATGTAAATGAAACCCAGAGAAAAAGTGAATGACTGGACTTGGCACCTTGTGGCTCAAGTGGCTAAGGCGCCAGCCACATACATCTGAGCTGGCGGTTCGAATCCAGCCTGGGCCCGCCAAACAACAATGATGGCTGCAACCAAAAAATAGCCAGGTGTTGTGGCGGATGCCTGTAGTCCCAGCTACTTGGGAGGTGGAGGCAGGAGAATTGATTGAGCCCAGGAGTTGGAGGTTGCTGTGAGCTATGATGCCATGGCACTCTACCTAGGGCGACAACTTGAGGCTCTGTCTCAAAAAAAAAAAAAAAAAAAGAAAGAAAGAAAAGAAAAGAAAAAGTGGATAACTGACTTTTCTTAAGTTCCTTCTTGCTGTGGTAATTCATACCAAAGATCCATTCCCCTCCTCAAATACTGAAGAATATGGTCAGTTTCTCCTGAAAGGGATTGTGAAAGGGGTTATACTTCTCAACATAATACTAAAGCATGTACAATAATCCTTTTTACATGTTTCCACTAAAATAGCACTCAATGTGCTAGCTACTCTTCTCCCTAATCTCCTCCATCTCTATCCCAAAACCTTTGCTCACTTTGACAGATCCTCTCCTCCTGCTTTTCCTCTTCATCTTGTCCTTTCTTGTTTGGTCAATCAAGTCTCTCTCAGTTTTTTTTCCTTCTTCTTCCAACCCGTTACACTTACCAGCACAGCAGCACAAACACAGAATCTTTTTTAGAAGGTGGGTAAGGGCAAGAGCTTTGGATGTTTATACTTTAATAACTTTGTTCCTGTCACATGATGCTGTGATTCCATATAGACATATAATGCAACCTGTGGGCTTTGTCAGAGGTGCCATTTTCAACAGGAAATGTACCAGGAGGCAGGAACAAATTGAGCTTCCTTTGCTGCACTGGGACCAATTTGTATGAAGAGGCATTTAGAGTCTGTCTAATGATCTTGCTCTCAGACTCCAACTGGAAATGAGTGTGCAACTAAGACTTACTAATTCATAACTGGAGACATCAATTCTAATACTTGGTGTGACCTAGACAGATGATGTCCCTGTTGATGTGTGATGATAGTTAATGTACCCTGCTTGCCATCATTGTGATGTGAATTAAAATCCTTCCAGTTGAAGTATAAAGTCATAGTTAAAGGCATGGATTTGGTGTCTCCCAGAGCTGCACTTTAGTCCTGACTCTCCGTTACTTGATGAGAAACCTTGGGCAAGTTACTTAGTTTTTACGAGGCTCAGCTTCTTCTTCTATACCAATAGGATAATAAGGATACCTCCCTTAAAAATTACTGAAATATCAAATAAGTAATATATATAAAGAACAGTGGGAATCACTTTCCTTGGTTCTAGGATTGCCTTAGAAAATCCCTCTGTTATCAGATTCCTGCTGGAGTCCAACCTCCCACACCCAGTATGTTGTATCTAATAACATGTATTCTGTACCAGCTCTGTGTCTGGCCCTGTGCTGTTCTCTGGAGATAAAGAGATGAATAGACAGGGCTCCTGGTTCAGAGCCACACTTATTTTATGAAGGAACAAGGGGCTCATAAACAAATTGGCAGTCCTAGCTGTTGAGTGTTAAATTAGTGTTTGAACTGTTAAGAAAAGGGCAAAGAGATAGCTATTAACTTTACTTATTTAGGAAGTAGGTGGGAAGAAATACAGTCAATCTGGACAATTCATTGTTTGTCACCAAGTTAATATAGTTTCAAAAATTTCTGTATTTAGGATGTATTTGACAGGTGCATGAAGGCTGAGAAGACCCAGAATCATGACCAAACTGCCCCCCACCCCCATGCAGAATTGTCTCTCCTTTTTCCTAAGCAAATCTATTTCCCTCAGTGTCCCAAGTTGAGGTTTCACAGGGCAGGTGCAGGGCATTCCCCATCCCAGTCACGTAATCCCAGCTGAGAATACAGATTACCTCCAGTGGTCTGAGTGTTCAGCTTGGAGCTGGTGCTCTGGCTTCCTTTTATGCAATATCATCTTGTCACTGCATAGCTAACACAAATGCTGCGACAAGACCTGGCACTCTTAGGTGGCAGCAAGTTTTTTCCATTATAAGAGAGCCACTTTAGATCTCATGACGACAATGTTTACTAATGTGACCCATATTTCCTGCCTTAATATCTCAGCTCACTTTGGAGCTTTCTCCTGGAGTTTTCTTTCTATTTACTCTTTCTTTAGACTCCAGTTCATAAAATACCTGGGTACATACCCTTTCCCTTCCCCTGTAGCCTGTGATCAGCATGGGGCATACCTGTTTCTTCCTCTTTGTGTTCCCAAGCTCCCTCACATTCATCAGGGACTCCACAGTGCTCACAGAATAAATGATCCACAGCATGGAGGTGAGAGGTCAGGGTCCCTGGCGAGGATGCCAACCAAGTAGGAGGCTATTGGAGCTGTCTAGACATGGCATGGCCAAGGTTTGGACCTGAGTGACTGCAGTGAGAGGGAAGACATGGTCTGTGTCACTTTTGCTTAAAGAAAGTTTCATGTATCTACCATGGTCATTAGACCAATGATGAATTTTCATTCTATTTGATTCCTGAATATAAGATACAATAACCCATTTGTCTACAAAGTTAGACTGCCAATTCCCTAGTTACCCAGACTTGATGCTATTGTTCAAGAAGCTGCCACAAATTAGACAGGGGACTAAATTTCCAGGTAATCAGGGAGAAAATTAAATAAGTTATTTTGGATTCATTGGGTTATACATACTTGAACAAGTGTGTCATTGGAGTCAATCCCAGAGAGAATTTAATACAGTACTTTAATCTAGTTTGAAAGTAAAAATAACATTCCTACCTGGATTCTGGTCTTAAAACAAAAAACTAAAACAAAGTGTGTGTTCTTCTGATCTGGCAGAATTGACACAGTTCCTGCCTTTGGTACCACAGGGTGCTTCAGAAGCAGCAATACTTCAGCTAAGATTTCAAACTTGTACTGTGTGGCTAAGCCATATTGTCTCTTTTGGACATTTGTAACCGGTCCTGATTCTTCCAGAGCAGTGAAAACAAATGTTGATTTGTTAAGAGTCCTGAAACTTCTTAACAATGAGGTTATGATACAGGGATGTGAGATATGAGGTTTACCTTTTTTTTTCCTTAGAGTTTGTAATCTAAGCAAATGAGGTATAGAGAAAACAAAAATTGTTATGAAGGTTTAAAAGTGCAGTGTGTCAAATGTGTACTTATTAAAATCATTTTAGTGAATTCCTCATAATGAGAAAAAAAATTTTATGTACCCTACAGTTTCAGCTAAAACAAAAGGCAAAATATAAAACAAAGTTGATAACATGAATTTATTCACAGAACAAGTTTAGTGTATATTCTGTCATCTAAACAGAATCAACCTGAACTCTTATTTATTCTGCTCTACAATAAAAACCAATATTCAGGACAACATTCAGGCAGTATTAGATTTTCAAACACAAAAAACTTCATTGTATATTATGCATAAGTTCCATAAAGCAATGGGAAAAATAAACTCAAATTCAAATCCGGAGGATCTCAATAAAGCTTGAAATTAAAAGTTCTTCCTGTTTAATATTTGTTAAAAGGCCTCCTAGTTACTGTAACATTCTATCCTATGAACATTTCTGTGATAGAGACTGTTTTATTCCTACCTACCATTAAGTAACAAGTCATAAAGCACATGTACATACTTACAGACACACACATATATAGTGCATGTGTGTGTCAAATAGATTTGAATATATAAAAACATATATATGCAAATATTGTATATAACATTTATCAAACAGATTAGTACTGGTGTGCTGGCTTTGGAAACCCTGCATTTCAGCAGACTTGAGATGTACATATCCAGCCCCCTTGTAAAGAGCTGTATAATCATGTTGGCAAAAAACATTTGACCTTTCTAGTTGGATATACCATGGCACTAGTTTAAAGAGTGATAATTGATTCAGAAAAATCGTATTGCCTTCTCTGTGCCAGGTACTATTCTAGATGCTGGAGACACAGTTGTGAACAGAACATGGGACTTGCAGTCTAGTGGTTATGCATTTGGTTGTTTGACAAGCTCAACATGAGTAGTCTTCATCCACAGAAGCCTAAGCTGGAGAATGTTCCACCTCCCAAGGCCATACTTTGTTTCACATTTATAGCAGAAACTTTGTCTCGCAAAACATAGGAGAAAATATTGAGCAATGTTCATACAGAGTGTGAAGAATGAGGATGTGGATAAATTGTCACATTGGGAAACTTGCAGACAAAAACTACTTCCTAATGTGCTTTTCAAAAAGCAACAACACAGCAACAATTACAAATAGACGGCATCAGACACCAAATAAATAAAAAAAAAAAAAAAAAAAAAAAAACCCAGCTACCTCTT
>NW_003852650.1:117866-125594 GCF_000181295.1 Otolemur garnettii | reverse complement strand
AACATTTTAATTATGGATAGATAGGTTTTTACTGTTTATGGAGGGTTTTCAGAAATATTCCTCCTCCTGTGGACAGTCAGGGAAGATGTTATTTTCCTTGTACATATCTGGAGCCTGGGCTATCAGCTGATTTTCAGAGGTGGCACAATAAGTAAGTTGTATAAGACAAAGACTCAAATCCTACAGCAATTAATTCGCCTTGATTCCCTGGGCACCTGTATGTCACACTTTTCCTAGGCTTTGCTAGTTTAGTGCTGAATTGTGATCCCTGGAGATTTCACTTTCTAAAATTATCATAGTCAAAGTAACGTGTGCTGATTTGATAGATGTTCTCATGTATTCATGCTGAGACTTCTAGAAGCAACGTTTTGAGTGAGGAAATAAAAGAATATGCTGAGTTACTGGAAGTTCTAGCATTTGAATATGAACTAATGCCTCAGTTCTGACCTGTTTTTATTCATTAACAAAATAGGTGGCAGATTTCCTAAGAGCAGGACAATGAATTGCAGCAACTGATAGCCTGGCCAAATTCCAAAGTGGGCAATCTTATAATAGCAGTTTTCAAATGGACAAAATTAATTACTCAGAAAATAAAATCAATACCTGGACAGTAATTTCTTTGGCTCTCAAAACACTTGATGGATAACTCCATTCGCCTAGTGTGGATCCTGTATCAGGCAGTATGTTCACCTAGAGAGGGTGGATGGAAGCACATTTCTGAGACCATCTCTCTCTCTCTTTCTCTCTCTCTCATACACACAGGCTTTTGAAAACATAAGAACATTCCATGGTAAGGACCTAGACTAGACTCAGTGATTTCTCTCATTCTAACACGATCATCTGGAATCATGCAGTTGTGTGAATCTAACTCATGTTAAAGGAGTGTATTTGTGGGAAAGGCACCCAGAAACCTTGGATAATCTCTTAGCTTAAGCATGGCCATTAAGTGGGGCAGCCATTATAGATACTGGGCCAAAGGTCAAACTGCTAAATAACGGAAAGCTAGAGGTCTGGAGATCAAGACCTCCAGAACTGTGGTTAAAGCCCCACCTGGCCGGTATATTTCAGGGCAATTGCTCCCAGAATTTTCTACCCTGTTTAATGGGCTAAAAGCCCCTTGACAGCAGGCAGGAAGTCGAAAGTAGTCTCTTCTATGGCTATCCCCACACACATTCTTACTATGTTCATAAGCTTGATAAAGGTGCCTGAAACCAGGAAGGGGCTGAGCTGACTTTGGTTCAGACCCCTGTTCTTTTCCCTAGTAAACCCTCTTTTATTAAGCAAAGAGGGTTTTGTCCTCAGGCTGGCCTCTTCTCCTTTCCACCAACCCCATTTCTATCTGGTACCAAACAGCATATACACATGCTGATTGGTTATTGTGACTTTATTCTACTTAGCACATAATTTTACAGCACGAAATTAAAAAGAAAAGCAACACCTCAGAAAATAAGATTGAAACATTCCTGATGGTTCCTCCTTTAGAGGCATCCATTTGAACCAAATGCCAAGAGTATTGGTCTAGTTGCTATCTGAAGTCTGAAAACGTGCAGAAGCACCTGCTGTCAGAGGACAGCTGTATCTGCCATCTCTTGCTTTTGTAAATACTTCACTATTTTCAAAACACTTTCACAAATTTTAACTTGTTTTTTACAAACAACCTGTTTGTGTGTGTGTTAGGAGGGATATAATAATTCTCATTTATAAGAAAAGTTTTAAACTCTGATAAATATCAGATCCAAAGTAAAATTCAACTCAAATTCAGGTGTCTGTGTTATAAATTCAGCTCTAGGCTTTGTTTCTGTTTCAGAAATCTTCCTCTTCCTCCAAGGAAGGTTCTACCACTTTGAGTTGGTGTGGTGGTTTAAACTGCGACTGGGAAAAGCCAATAGCTGCAAAGCAGGAAGTAAGAGAATGTGACAACTCTGACTTCAACATTAATTATGCATCAAATACTAAGAAGTGGGTCAACGGGAGAGCCAAAGGCATCCACGTGTGATGCACCACTCTCTGTAATAGCTTACTTTTGGTCTTGGAGAGACAGCCTCACTTATAAATTATTTTCAGGGGAATTTGGTTCTCAGTTTGACCCTCTTCCAGGAAGATGAAATTCTGCATAGTTTCCAAAAGAATGAGCTCTGATATTTTGTGTTCTATGATTCTTCCTTAAATCTGGGGGAAGAAGCTCAGTAGTCCTAAGGATTCGGGTGCTATCTGATAATCAAAATGCAAACTATCTGGGGTTTAGTTTGCTGATGATCCCCCAGGTAATGGCCTTGAGCAGCTACAGTTCAAGCAAACTGATCTGACGCATACTTTGATAAGCAGCCCTAGTTGTGATTCAATATGCCTTTGCTTTCCAACATAAATCAGGGCAAATATATTCCAAATTGGACTGTGCAAGCAAATGTTTATAAAATGTCCTGAATTATATTAACTCTAACTTTTCCCTTGCTGTGATATTTATTTACACAGATATCAAGGAAGATACGAAGAAAAAGCAAAAACCAGGGAGTTGGGGAGATTTGCTTCAGTTTAGAAGATCCTTTACAATATGGCAGAAACAAACATTTTGAAGCAGACATAAAGACCACGGTAAAGAAATAAATGTTTTCCTGCTACTGCCATGAGAACACATGCCCAATATTTCAGATTTAATTTAAGCAGAGACCTTTTATATATTTATTTTTTCAACTTGCCAAACTATGCTAAACATATTAAACACACCTTATTCTCTAGCTCCAGATGTATGAAATTTCTATTTCATTTTTAGGGTATCTGCACACAGCTGACATTGCTGTTTGAACTGAAAAATTGTTTCCTGTAATTTCTTTTTCTTCATGTATTTTATTCTGAGCCAACATGTCAATTTTGTATTCTAAGTGTGTAATGTCCATGAAAGTATGTGGTACATGGTACAAATGAACAAATAAGTGGTGATAGATTTCATAATGTTTACCATTTAATGAAACAAAAAACCCAAACAAACTTCAAGATTATTCTTTAAGAATTTTCTAAATTGAGGGAACTAAACTTCATTAATACATTTTTTCCAAATATGAGAGGTATGTGATGTATGCAATTTTAGGCCAGTACTACTGAAACTGCCCTTACAGACTGATGAAGGGCAAACACACACACACTCACACGTAAAAAACAAACAAACAAACAGATTGATGAAGGGGTACAAGGCAAGAACCAGATAGAGTTAGGGCCCCAAAATCCTGAAAAGGAACAGGCCTAGCTAAAGTAACAATAATAATCAAACTCTGTGAAGAGACAGCTCTTGTCCCCTCCTTTGCTTGATAATAGTTAGTCACTATCCCCTTGTTTGCTTCTCTATAATTACTACTGCAGAGGGCACAGCTGGTATTTGTAGATTTTTAACTTTCTTCATAGAAAACATCGGCTGTTTGGAACTACCTAGGTACAGTTTTTGAGCTGTCTTCCAGGTCCTGGATTCCAGTAATAGACCCACCCAGACTAAGGAACTGGATCCTCTGATCTTGAACCCTTCATTTCAGGTCCTGCACTCACTCCAGTAACTGGGCTACCTAGGCAGCCCCACATACCAAAGGACTGGTGGTTTCACCCTGAAGTCAGCTGACTGGCAGACCGTGATTGTCTAATCCTGTGACCACAAAACTGTCTTTAAATATCCTTTCTTGCCAATTCTCAAGGAGGTGGATTTAAGAAATTCCTCCCATCTGCTTCCTTAGCAATATGTGGAGTAAACTCTTTTTCTGCTGTAAACCCTGCCATCTCTGGATGTTGATTTTCTCTTGGGCAGCAGGGAGATGAACCTGACTGGGTGGCAACCCCACCGCCACTGATTCTGGAATCCTGACACCCCATGTTCCCATATACCAAGACCCTCTCGGTTTTCCCTAGAAAACAGCTTTTATTGTGTTCTCACATTTCTCACTGCTGTGCTTCAAGCTTTCCTTCTCTCCTTGGAGTGTTTCTGACACTGCCTTTTCTCTGGCTTCTGTGCCCTTGAGAGCAGCCCACTCCAGCTTCTCTTTTACACGTCTGCTGGGTTATCTTTTTAAAAGACAATTATAGTCATGTTGTATCTCAGTCAAAACCTCTGTTGGGTCCCCCTTGTCTTTAGTAGAAGTCCAAACTCCTGGAATGATAAAAACAGTAATAGAACATGTGAGTTTCACACCATCTAACAAATTTTTAAAGTGGTTATCTGCCATTCTAATGGGGACATAGTGATGTTGCATTTTGTATTAATTTGTATTTTCTGGATAACTTGTGATGTTGATAATCTTTTCATGTGCTATTTCCTATTTATATATCTTTTACAGTGAAATATTTATTCAGATTTTCTGATTTTTTTTCTGTTGGCAAACATCATTTTTGATGGGCACACATTGAAAGCGTTACCTTTGATATGGGACAGGTGGCTCCCCAGCCAGCTCAGTGGAGCTGAGGGGCAGACCTGCTGCCTCTGTCTTGGCAGTGTTGGCACGGCGGCAGCCAGCAGAGAACCAGAGGGCTAGAGGATAGGCGAGGTGGTCCCCACTGAAGGCTCCAGTAGCTACAGGGGCCCTGGAGACACCAGCACCTTAGTTTTTCCTTCCCCTTGCACTAAGATGAACAATTTCGACCTCAATTTCATAAATGGACTGTATCCATTCCTTAATACAGTCATTCACCTTGCCCAAGCAGAAGGGACTGTATCTATTCATTAATGAACTCATTCATTTTGCCCTAGAGGAAAGGACTGTACCCATTCATTTGTTACCAAGTTCTGGCTTTATGTAACTATAAGGAACTCATGTGACTATATATTCCCCTGCACAAAAAGCCCAGGGAGAGAGAGCTTCCCCCCCCAACTTGGTTTTTTTCTCTCTGCCAGGAGCTTTGATGTTTTTGTATTCTTTTCTGTAAAATAAATCTTGTCTTACCACTGATCTGTGGTCCATGGATTCATTCTTCAAATCACTGAGACCAAGAACCTACTGAAGACGAAATTCTGTTATGACCTTCCTAAAATCAGGCATAAGGTGCAGATGCCCACTGTCCCTGATTCTAATCAACATTGGATTGGAAGAATCGGCCTGTGTTAGCTGTCTACCTGGATCCTCGGCTCATAACAGACTCAAATAGGAAAAAGATGAACCATTTAGTAAATGGTGTAAGATAATCAGTTATCATTTGGGAAAATAAGAATTTGGATTTCTGCCTCACACTATACGCTAAAATTAACTCTCAGGTTAAAAGAATTAATCTGACAGGGGAAACTCTAAAATGTTCATGAAAATATATGAGAGACTGGATGGATTTGGGAACATAAATATTCCAAGCAAATACAAATAGTACTAACTTTATGAAGTGAACAAATTGATACATTATATATAAAATTTAGGACAGTTCATTGAAGATACTGTAAAGAAAGGGGTCTAATTTGACAAAATAAAAATCTTGAAGAAATAGAGAAGCAAGGGAATATATACCAATCTCACTTATAAATATTAATGTAGAAGTCTGATGTAAGATATTAGCAGATGAAATCCAGCAGCATATTAAAAGACACATGCTCACTTTTACTGCCTTCAAGATTTTTCATGAAGTAATCACCAACACTATTTGAAGAGGTAAAAAAACATTAGAGGTACAAAAATTGCAAATGAAGAGTGGAAATTATCATTGGAAGAGTGGAAATTATAGATGATGTTATTGTTGCTCTGGACAACTTGAGTTAACCATCTAAAATTAAATTAGAAACAGTGAAGGAAATTATTAATGTGACGGTTACTCCTTTAACATAAAAATCAACAGCTTGCCAGAGCCCAGCTACCAAGTAGGAAAATATAAAGGAAAAATATTACACTTATATAATGTCAGGCACAAAGATAAAATATTTAGCATAAGGACAAAATCCGGTTATAAACATAACAGGAAATATTAAATTTAGTAGGACCTATATAATTAAAAAAACTACGCATGTAAATGAAAATTTGAATAAATCAAAAGCTGTAACTTCTTGAGTAAAAGGCTCAGTGTATGGCAAAGATGCACATTTTCCTAAATTTATTTATAGATTTAGTACTATCACAATAATAAACCTTACTAATTCTGGAATATTTTTGGAATGAGTCAAATAGGTTTAAAATCCATTAAAGAGAAACAGAAAAGGAAATGAAATTGAACAGGTACACAAGATAATTTAGAATCTGATACAACTTCAATTTCTTTCTTTTTTTTTTTTAATTGTTGGGGCTTCATTGAGGGTACAAGAAACCAGGTTACACTGATTGCATTTGTTAGGTAAAGTCCCACTTACAGTCTTGTCTTGCCCCCCAAAGGTGTAGCACACACCAAGACCCCATCCTCCTCCTTCCTTTGCTCTCTCTGCTCTTTCTTTCCCCACCAGTCCCTCCTTCTTTCTCTCTCTGCTCTCCCCTTCTCCCACACCCACTGTGTCATTAATTGTCCTAATATCAAATTTAAGTACATAGGATTCATGCTTCTCCATTCTTGTGATGCTTTACTAAGAATAATGTGTTCCACTTCCATCCATGTTAATACAAAGGATGTAAAGTCCTCATTTTTTTAATGGCTGAATAGTATTCCATGGTATACATATACCACAGCTTGTTAATCCATTCCTGGGTTGGTGGGCATTTAGTCTGTTTACACATTTTGGCAATTGTAAATTGAGCTGCAATAAACAGTTTAGTGCAAGTGTCCTTATGATAAAAGGATTTTTTACCTTCTGGGTAGATACCCAGTAATGGGATTGCAGGATCAAATGAGAGGTCTAGCTTGAGTTCTTTGAGGGTTCTCCATATGTCCTTCCAAAAAGGTTGTATTAGTTTGAAGTCCCACCAGCAGTTTAAAAGTGTTTCCTTCTCTCCATATCCATGCCAGCAACTGCAGTTTTGAGATTTTGTGATGTGGACATTCTCTCTGGAGTTAGATGGTATCTCAGGGTGGTTTTGATTTGCATTGCTCTAATAATTAGGGATGATGAGCATTTTTTCATATGTTTCCTAGCCATTCATCTGTCTTCTTTAGAGAAGGCTCTATTCATGTCTCTTGCCCACTGATATATAGGATTGTTGGCTTTTTCATGTGGATTAATTTGAGTTCTCTATAGATCCTAAGTATCAAGCTTTTGTCTGATCCCAAATATGCAAATATCCTTTCCCATTGTGTAGGTTGTCTATTAGCTTTGGTTGTTGTCTCCTTAGCTGTACAGAAGCTTTTCAGTTTAATTAAGTCCCATTTGTTTATTTTTGTTGTTGCAATTGTCACGGCAGTCTTCTTCATGAAGTCTTTCCCCAGGCCAGTATCTTCCTATGTTTTCTTTGAGTGTTTTTCCTATGCTTTCTTTGAGGATTTTTATTGTTCCATGCCTTAAATTTAAGTCCTTTATCCATCTGGAATCAATTTTTATGAGTGGAGAAAGGTGTGGGTGCAGTTTCAGTCTTTTACATGTGGATATCCAGTTCTCCCAGAACCATTTATTGAATAGGGAGTTTTTTCCCCAAGGTATGTTCTTTTTTGGTTTATAGAAGATTAGGTGGTTGTAAGATGTTAGTTTCATTTCCTGGTTTTATATTTGAGTCCAACTGTCTATGTCTCTATTGTTGTGCCAGTACCATGCTGTCTTAAACACTATGGATTTGTCATGCAGCCTAAAATCTGGTATGGTGATGCCCCCAGCTTTGTTTTTATTACTAAGAATTCCCTTAGCTATATGGAGTTTTTTCT
>NW_003852650.1:110105-116699 GCF_000181295.1 Otolemur garnettii | reverse complement strand
AGTTGTTATTTCCCCTTTATCATTTCTGATTGATGCTTCTAGAGATTTTACTTTTTTATTTCTAGTTAGTCTGGCCAAAGGTTTATCTATTTTAATCATTTATTCAAAAAACCAACTCTTTGTTTCATTAATTTTCTGAATGATTCTTTTGTTCTCAATTTCATTGATCTCTGATTTAATTTTGGATATTTCTTTTCTTCTACTGGGTTTAGGCTTAGATTTTTCTTCTTTTTTCAATTCCATAAGATGATTTGTGAGTTTGTTGATGTGCTCTCTTTCTGTTTTTCAAATGCAAGCATCTAAAGCAATAAATTTTCCTCTCAAAACTGCTTTTGCAATATCCCACAGGTTTTGGTAGCTTGTATCCTTATTGTTGTTGTGCTCAAGGAAGTTAATGATTTCCTCTTTTATTTCTTTCTGCACCCAACTATCATTCAATAGAAGGTTGTTTAATTTCCACGCCTTTGTGTGGGGTTGAACGTATTTGTTGAAGTTGAGTTCCACTTTTAGTGCCTGTGGTCTGAGAAGATACAAGGTAAAATTTCAATTCTTTTGATTATGTTGAGGTTTGTTTTGTGTCTTAGGATATAATCAATTTGGAGAATGTTCCATGGGGTTATTAGAAGAATGTATATTCTTTATCTTTGGGATGGAGTATTCTATATGTGTCTATCAAGCACAGTTGTTCTAGTGTCTCATTTAAGTCCCTTATATTTTTGTTTAATTTCTATTTAGAGGATCTGTTCAGCTTTGTAAGAGGAGTGTTAAAGTCCCCTGTTATTATAATATTATAAGATATCATATTGCTTAGACTGAGTAAGGTCTGTTTCAAGAATTGGGGAGTATTTAAATTGGGCGCATAAGTATTTAGAATTGAAACGTCTTCTTGTTGTATTTTTTTCTTGACCAATATAAAGTGATGATCGTTGTCTCTTTTAACATTAGTTGCTTTAAATCCACATGTATCTGAAAATAAGATTGCAACTCCTCTTTTCTTCTGAATTCTGTGTGCCTGAAAAATTATCTTCCAACCCTTAACTCAGAGTTTCAATTTGTCTTTTGAAGGTAGATGTGTTTCCTGTAGATAGCAAATGGATGGTGTGTGTTTTTTAATCCAGTCAGCCAATCTATGCCTCTTCCTTGGGGAATTCAAGACATTAACATTTATTGAGATAATTGATAAGTGTGGCAGTGTTCTATTCATCTTATTTTGTGAGAGTCCATTGCTTAATTTCACCATTTGCATCAGTGTGGAAGTTAGGTTCTGTCCTTTTATTTCTGAGTTCTTCTTTTGCTTTGATCCATTGTGATGGTCAGTGTGTAGAACAGGTTGAAGTATTTCCTGTAGAGCTGGTCTTGTGGTGAATTTCGTCAATGTTTGTGTATCAGTAAATGATTTGATTTCTCTGTCAATTTTAAAGCTTAGTGTAGCAGGATACAGAATTCTGGGTTGGAAATTGTTCTGTTTAAATAGATTAAAGATAGATGACCTTTGTCTTCTGGCTTGGAAAGTTCCTTTAGAGACATCTGCAGTCACCCTGATGGATTTGCCCCTGTATGTCAACTGGTACTTACTCCTGGCAGCTTGAAGAATCTTTTCTTTTATTTTGACTTTGGGCAGGTTCATCACAATGTGTCTTGGAGAAGCTTGTTAGAGTTGAGGTGACCTGTGATCTGATATCCCTCTGAAAGGAATCTTTGGTGGTATTTGGGAAATTTTCATTTATAATATTGTCTAGTATGATTTCCATTCCCCTGGGATTCTTCTTCCCCTTCTGGGATACCTATAACTCATATGTTTGAATGCTTCATAAAGTTTCATAATTATGTCGGTGATGTTCTGCTTTCTCTGTGTTCTTTTCTGCCTCTTTATTTAATTATCCGAGTTATCTCAAGAGCTTTGTCCTCTACCTCTGAAATTCTTTCTTCTGCATGGTCTAATCTGTTGTTGATATTGTTTATTGCATCTTTAAGTTCCCTAATTGACTGCTTCAGTTCCTTCAGCTCTGCTGTATCCTTTCTTTATTCTTCAAATTGTTCATCTCTAATTTGATTCTGTTTTTGATTTCCTTTTGGTTATTTTCCACTTTATCAGCATTTTCTTTCATTGTTTTCATCATCTGTATTCCAAATTCCCTTTCTGTCATTTCTAACATTTTTTTATAGGTGGAATCTTCTACAGTAGCTACCTCAGGATCCCGTGTGTGTGTGTGTGTGTGTGTGTGTGTGTGGTTCCTCTGGACTGGTTCTTCATGTTGCCAGGATTTTTCTGCTGATTCCTCCTCATGAGTGATTTCTTTTATCTGTTTCCTTGCCCTAATTTTCCTTTCACTTCCTCTTGCTCTTTAAGTTACTGTGCCTCTGGACTATGGTTTCCATGAGTCCTTTTGGTAAAGAACCAGAAGAATGAGAAGATTGAAGAGAAAGAAGGGAAAAAAGAAAGAAAAAAAAAGAGAGAGAAGAGAAGATAGGAGTGAAAGGAGAGGGGGTGAGTAAAAGGAAATATTAAAAAAAGAAGAGATACACATACAGAGGGAGACAGGAGCAATATAGGTATACAGTAGGGTACTTTGAACCAATCTTAAAACTCCCCCAACCTCTGGGGGTGCTGGGTGCCGTGGTTCCCTTGAGGTCAGCAGTTCTTTGCTAGCCTGTTCAGACACAGTACCCCACCTCCACCAAGTAGAGAGGAAAGACAAAATTGCTATAAATCAAACCAAAACAAGCAAACAGAAATCTTACGGGATAAAATTGGGGGAAAAAACCAAATAATAGTGGTAGAAACACTAGCAAAAATGAAGTTCTAATTGTTAAAAAAGGCAACAATGAAAAATTATATTTGAACTAGAAAAATGAAGGAATAAAGAAAGAAAAGAAAAATCTACAGGGAAAATGTTGAAATTAAAAAACAAAAACAAGAAAAAAACAAAGCAGTATAAATATCTTGCTGAATATTGTCTGGTCAACAAGTGATCTTCTGGGGTATGAGATGTTAATCACCATGCTGATAATGGCTGTATGATATGGATACTGGAGGCCTCTGCTGATTTCTCAAACCCCACAGGGTGGAGAGCCTAAATCTCTCCTTAGCCTGCTTAAAAGTCACTTTAAACTGCTAACCTTGGCCAAGCAGAAGCTTTCCCAGGAAAACGTTTGTTGCTGGGATAACTCCTAAAGTGGCTATCCACTTACCCAGTGTGCCAAAACTGGTCTCACTCTATGCCTCTGAGGGCCAAGGATGTAAGGCATCTCACTCCTCGCCTTTAGGCTGCTCAGTCACTAGATTACTCAATCCTGCCTGATCCTTGCTCTGAGACTCTGAGGGCAGAGCTTGTTGGGGCAGTTCTCCCACAATGGCTCCACGCAGCCCACAGCCAAACACAGTTAGCTTCTTCTGGCTCAGCAGCTCAGTCTGGTGCCCTAGACAACATTTAAAGTTGTCCACACTCTTGCCCAAGTTCTCCTAAGGTAGTTCAACTGAGTGCCAAGTCCAAAGAAAGCAAAACAACTCACAGGTAAGCCCTTTTCAGTTTGCAATCTCACTGGTGCTGTACTTACAGCTGCCAGCAGGCTTAGATGGAACAAACACATGCAAACATTTGACAGTTCTCCACTGTTTTTGTCCTTCTCATGGGGTCCAGAAGTCTCTTGCTGACTCCCTGTGTCCCATAAGAGATGTTTCTGGGCAGATCCTACCAGCTAGAGATGCCTGGGGAGTCTTCTCTCTCCAGACTCACCGTGCCCAGTTGCAAGGAAACTGTTACTTGGCCACCATCTTGCTCCTCCCCCTACAACTGGAATTTCAATCAGTTGCCAATTAAGGGAAAATATCTAGATTTTTTCTTCATTCTTTTTCTTAAAATGAATTCCAGATTTATCAATAATTTAAATGTTAAAATCAAACCTATTTTCTACCCTGTACTCCCTAAAACAATTCTGTAACTATATTAGCAGAAAATGGCAGAATGCTTGTTATAATAATTGAAAGAAAAAGTTTTTATTTCTAAACTAGACTTTTAAAAGCCCTTAAAAGACATTAGTTTAAAGAATAGAATAACAATTATATAAAATTAAAAATGAATTTTTTGAATAAGTACTGTAAACAAAGTCAGACTAGAAAATATATTTGTGGTACTTATGACTTAATAATTTTAAGACTAAATTGTTTAATATGTAAAAAATTCTTTCAAATCAATGATAAAGGATGGAATTTTAAAATGGGTGGAAAACAATTCCTAGTAAGTAGTATGGATACTTTAGAAATATATTTGCTCTATCTCACTCAAAATAAAAATAAATCTAGGAGATGCCTTTTACATCAGATTTGTGAGGATCAAAAATGTATACTGTGTCAGCAAAGAGTGGAATAATATTCACTTCACTCACTCTTAATAGAACTACAAATTTTATAAGGGTTTTTGAGGGCAATTTGGTACTATCCATATTTTAAATGCATCATTTTTTGACAAGAAAATTACGTTTCTGAGAATTTACAGACACATCTTCATGTGTTTCTAGAATTGTATATCTGAAGTTAGCAATAGCTTCACAATAGAGAAAGAATGGATACAATGCAAATGTCTTTCAATTGGTGACTGGTTGACCAAATTGGACGAACACAGTGAAATACCAGGAACCCATTAAATGAACGAGGTAGATCAAATGTGCTGATGAAGGGAAAAAAAAACTCCAAAAAATATTATTAATTGAGCAAAGTAAGATGCAAAATAATACATGGAATATCTATTTCTTCTATGAATATTATGTGCATTCAAGTTTTTCTGAAAAGAGGCACGATATCTAGTACCAGTGATTAAATCTGCAAAAGGAGAAAGTAGATTGGAGATGGGAAAATAATTTACTTTTTCAGTATCTTTAGTACTTTTTAATTTTTCCAAAAGTTATATGTACTTATTATTAGAATCCTTCGATGAAAAATTAAATATTTTGACAATGTTATACTGTATAGAAATAAGGAGAGAAAGGATTTGTGAATTTGTGTGATGATGGGGTTCCACTTTACCAAAGTCTATGCTCTGAAATTGCCATGATTTGGGATCCTGTCCTCTGGTTTACTCATCTTCTTGCCCATGTGACAGTGTCCCATGTCCTCTGCCTTCATTTGCTCTCCATTTTCTGACTTCCTGGCTCTCTGCCCAGACTTTGCCTTTTTTGTGACTTGCTATCTCTGAGTGGTCCTTGCCTCCCTGTCTGCCTGGCTCTTTCCTGATCGTTCCCAAGCCTTAGGAATCACGTGCTTTCCTAGACCCCTGACTACTCACCTGGTTCCTGGCCACACATTTCTGTCTCTCGGGTGGGTGTGCAGTACAGTGATTGCTGTGCTTTCCTTCTCACCTTCAGCTCCTTCCCTCTCACACAGCCCACATGGTACTATGTGTTCCTTCCCTAAAGTTGATCCCAGATTGGATTTGAATAATAAAAGGAAGCTTAATGTAAAAAAAGCCACAGCAAAAAATATGAGAGTCATTTATTTATTTATTTATGATAAAGTCTCAGTCTGTCACTCTGGGTATAGAGTGCTGTCATAACTCACAGCTACCTCAAATTCCTGGGCTGGAGTGATTCTCTAAAGGTGCCTGCCACAACATCCAGCTATTTTTAGTAGAGATGGGTTCTATCTAGTTCTTGCTCAGGCTGGTCTCAAACTTTTGAGTTCAAGCAATCCACCCAACTTGGCCATCCATAGTTCTGGGATTATAGGTGTGAGCCACCATGCCTGGCCAAGATAGATGTTTAGAATGGAATAGAAGGGAGATGTGAAAGCAGAGGCAGAGGGAGTCACTCTTCAGGGTGTAAGAGTCTGAGTGTCTTCTTTGCTTCTAGGGCCACTGGCTAGATTGGCTTTACTTTCCTCACTTTGCACTTTATGGAAAGGACATAAAGTCACTAGAGCTCCATGCCAGTAGAAGGGAACAGCTGAAGGCCTAGAAGAAGAAAAGAAGAAAGATGAGGTCTGGGGATGGAAGGTAGGGAGTGAAGGGCAGAACCAAGGCTCCTGGAGAGGTGACTCAGAAAATTCACAGAGTTGGGAAAGAAAGCCTGCTCCCCTCAGAAGAAGCAGCAGGGAGAAGACTGGTCTTGTTGTTCAGACCGCTCTTTCCCCCGTGGATGCTGTTCTCTGCCTGGATTGCCTAAGGGGTTTGTTTCTGATAACAGCACAGCTGTCCTATATGCTCTCCTGGATTGTTCGTGGTGGATTGCAATGGATCTTGCCATCCTGCTTTTGAACATTAATCTAATGATAAGGGCTTGCAGGTTCTCGCCTATATCTTTTTCCATGGCACTTGATGATAAAAGTCGAAAATGTATGTTACTTTTGACACTGTTGAACTTTACCTGAGCCTTGTGCTCCTGGAAGTGTGACAGTTAAGAAATCCCCCAATCCCTTATGACACGAAAAGCATTGGCATTCAAATTAAAAACAGATACACTGGACTACATGAAAATTAAAAACATCTCTGCATCAAAAGGACAGAATATACAGAATGAAGAGGCAGGCTATGGAGTGAAAGAAAATAGTTACAAACAATATATGTGATAAGAAGCAGATATGTAGAATATGTAAAGAACTTC
>NW_003852650.1:89696-110034 GCF_000181295.1 Otolemur garnettii | reverse complement strand
TCAAACAACCTTGTTAAAAAAAAATGACAAAAGACCTGAGAAGACGTTTCTGTAAAGAAGATACAGGAGCAGGCAAGCGACACGAGAAGATGCTCAGCATCACTAACCATTAGGGAAATAGAAATCGAAACCAGGACAGGATACCACCTTACATCTATTAGGACGGTGGCTATCCAGAGAACAGAAACTGACAAAGCCTCTCTCCCTAACCGGACTATAGCCTGACTCCCCTGAAGCTTCTTCCCAAATAGGCCCCACATTCGAGTTTCTGTGTTTATCTCTGCGTTGTTAAATTAGTTTAGAAAGAATTCCCCCCACCCCTTGGGATCTGATTCCCTGGATATCTAATCAATTTCCTCATCACCCACATTTCCCCAGGTAATATCTGCACACCTTGGCCGACCTTTAGGAAGAATATCTGAACACCTTGGCCTACTTTTAGGAAGAATCCCTTTGCACCTGATGTTTCCACTTAGTAATTCTCCATCCACCAATCCCTACCCTGCTCCTTGGCTATAAATCCACATTTTTCCATACTTAAATACAAATTAAACCCACTTTTTTAGACTGAGATCTTTTTTACTTCTTGCCATAGTTTCTTAATAAAATCTACCAATTTACCAACTTATCTATGTCAGCCTTTGGTTTCCTTTAACAGAATCATTGTATACTATTGGTGCGAATGGACATTGGTATAGCCACTGTAGAAAACAGTACAGAGTTTCCTGAAAACGTTAAACAAAGAATTACCATATGATCTGGTCATGAATATCCAGAATTGAGTATATACCCAAAAGAACTGAAATCAGGTTTCAAAGAGATATTTATGTACCCATGTCCATAGCGGTATTATTCACAATAGGAAAAATGTGGAAGCAACACAAGTATTCATTGATGAATGAATAGATAAATCAAATGTGGTTTATACATACAGCAGAATATCACATAGACTTACAAAGGCATGGAATTATGACACTTGCTACAACATACATGCTACAACATACATGAACCCTCAGGTCTAAGTATTTCCTGTAAAGCTGCTCTTGTTGGGGTGAATTTCCTCAGTGTTTGTATATCTGCAAAAGATTTGATTTCTCTATCAATTCTGAAGCTTAGTTTAGCAAGATACAGAATTCTGGGCTGAAAGTTGTTTTTTTTAAGGAGGTTAAAGTTGGATGGCCATTCTCTTCCAGCTTGGAAAGTTTTGGTTGAAAAGTCTGGTGTCATCCTAATGGCTCTGCCCCAATAGGTCAGTTGGCACTTATTCCTGGCTGCCTGCAGAATTTTCTCTTTTGTCTTGACTTTGGACAGGATCATAACAATTTGTCTTGGAGAAGCTCTCTTTGAGTTGAGATACCCAGGGTTTAATATCCCTCTAAAAGGAGTGCGTCAGAATCTTTAGTGACATGTAGGAAAGTTTCATTTATGAAGTCTACAGTAAGTCTTCCATTTCTTTGGGATAATCTTCTTCCCCCTCAGGAACTTCTATTACTCATATGTTTGAACGTTTTGTGAAGTCCCATAGTTCTCTGAGCAATTGTTCTACTTTTTCTCTTTTTTTCTACCTCTTTAACTGCATGGCTTAACTCAAGAACTATATCCTCTAGCTCTGAGGTTCTTTCTACTCTATAGTCTAATCTATTTTGGATACTTTCTACTATACCAGATTTTATACTGTATTTTAAGTCCATAGTGATCAAAGCACCATGGTATTGGCATAAAAATAGAGACATAGAAATTTGGAACTGAATAGAAAGCCATGAGAAAAAACTGACATCTTATAGCCACCTGATCTTAGATACACCAAACAAGAGCACATAATGCAGAAAAGAATCCCCATTCAATAAATGGTGCTGGGAGAACTGGATAACCGCATGTAAAAGACTGAAAATGGACTCGTACCTTTCACCACTCCCAAAAATTGATTCAAGATGGATAAAAGATTTAAATCTAAGGCATTAAACAATAAAAATCCTCAAAGAAAGTGTGGAAAAACACTTGAAGATACCAACCTGGAGAAAGATTTTAGGAAGAAGATTGCCGTCGCAATTGCAATAGCAGAAATAAATAAATGGGACTTAAAGTGAAAAGCTTCTATTCAGCTAAGGAGATAAGAACCAAAGCAAACAGATAACCTTTAGCATGGCAAATTAAGATAATAATTTATTATTAATTAAGATATTAAATAAATTTGCATATTATGCATTGGACAAAGTCTTGATAACTAGGATTTACAGAGAATTCAAATTAATCAAGAAAAAAGAGCTAATAATCACATATATCACTAGATAAGAGACATGAACAGAACCTTCTCTTGGGAAGACAGACAAATGTCTAACAAACATGAAAAAATGCTCATTTTCCCTTATCATCAGAGCAATGCAGATCAAAACCACTCTGAGATATCACCTAACCCCAGTAAGATTAGCCCACATCACAAAGTCCCAAAACTGCAGATGCTGGTGTGAATGTGGAGAGAGGGGAACACTTTTACACTGTTGATGGGACTGCAAATTAATACAGCCTCTTTGGAAAGAAGTATGGAGAATTCTCAAAGATCTCAAAATAGGCCTCTCATTTGACCCTGCAATCCCACTACTAGGCATCTACCCAGAAGAAAAAAATCCTTTTATTGTAAGGACATTTGCACTGATTGTTTACCTCAGCTCAATTTACAAATGCTAAGATATAGAAAGAACCTAAATTCCCATCAACTCAGGAATGGCTTAACAAATTGTGGCACATGCACACCATGGAATATTATTCAGCCATAAAAAAGATGGCGATTTCACATCTTTTGCAATATCCTGGATGGAGGTGAAACACATTTTTCTTAGTAAAGTATTACAAGAATGGGAATGCAATTATCCAATATACTCAATACTAACAGTAGAAGCCAGTAGATGATCTGATGCATGCCCACATAGGGGAAAAACTCATTTCAATTCACGTTGGGGGGCAGGGTAATGGGGGGGGAAAGGGTTGGGGTGCTCTCACTGAATGGGCACAGGGTGGGGGTGTTTGGCACACCTTTTGTCTGTGAGACATAACCACAAGACAGACTCTATCTAACAAAATGATCTGGTTTTTTGTACCATCACATTAACCTGATATAAATTTACTTTTTGGAAAAAAAAAAAATGGATCGTGTGAGCCCAGGAGTTTAAGGTTGCTGTAAACTATTATGATGCCCTGGCAACTCTACCCTGGGTTATAGAGTGGGACTTTTGTCTAAAAAAAAAGAAGAAGAAGAAAAGAGTTCTGGAGATTGATATACTCAATATTACTCAACTATGAAAATATTTCACATGCCTCTTTGCCTTTGTCACCAGAGTGGGGCCCATTTGTTGTCTATGGGGAATGTATGTTGCTCTTTTCTCACTCTCTAAACCTATTTTTGTCTTTCTCAATAAACCTTGTTTTTTATTTGCTTTAAAAAAAGAGAGAGAAAATGATAAATTTTATGTGCACATTGTATTTTACCACAATTAAAAACTTAAAAAAGAAAAAAAAATCTCTCTATTCTTTTGTGTTCTCAGTCTCACAGAAAAGAGGCACCTTCCCCCGCATTACCTGGATAAGGTAAGGGGGGACCCCCATGTTTGCCTATGACCAGGCAAGACACAGACTTTCCAAATTCCCAGTCTTTTCCTCATGCGTGATGAACTGAAGTGTTCGTCTCCAGTGACCAATCTAGACAAGATAACTGCCAACGTTAGTTGGCCAAACTTTAGTTAGACATTGCCTTTCTACATGGGCCCTTAGACCCTGACCTACCTGGATTTTAAACAAATGTTTGAACGTGGAACTGTTTCTTCTTAATGACCACAGAAAAACAGTTCCTGGTCAACTTTCTAATCATGCCACCTATTCACCCACTTCCCCACACCCAGTTCTTGCAAACCTTGTTCACTTCTTGTAAGAACAAAGCCCTTTCTGCTTGTCTTTTGAGAAGCTTACAAACACCACCGTTGACACGTTCTCCTTCCCATTGCAATTGACTTTTGTTTTTTGAGACAGTCTTACTTTGTCACCTGGGTAGAGTGCTGTGGCTTCATAACTTACCTCAAACTGTTGAGCTCAAATAATCCTCTTGCTTCAACCTCCTAAGTAGCTGGGACTACAGAGGCCCTCCACAACATCTGGCTAGTTTTATAGAGATGGAGTCTCACTCTTGCTCAGGCTGGTCTCGAACTCCTGAGCTCCAGCAATCCACCTGCTTCCACCTCCCAGAGTGCTAAGATTACAGGCATCAGCCACTGTGCCCAGCCTGCGATAGACTTTTGAATAAAACCTCTCCTTACCTAAGTCCAGATTTGTTTTTATTGACACTTGCAAAGTATGAGAATAACATTTGTCCCATTTAACATATGGAATATAGTGAAAAGATACTTAATGCATGAATTGTTTATATACAGTAAGCAACACATATAATTGGGATATGTAGTCTATAGTCACTATATGTGTAGTATATATGTATACATATTTCAGTGTGTTAGCTAAACTTTACTGTAATATTGTTCTAGGGTATTATAATTTTTTGTCATAAATATTTTATTTGGAAAAATGTTAACTCTGTTTTATTGGTTTTTAAATTGACAGTTTAGTTCAGGAAAATATTAAAGTGAAGACTCAAACCCCTGTATAGAAGATACGAAGGAAGGCACATTTAGTTTGGTTTTCTACATAGGATTTTATCCTAGCACATTCTAAAATCACCACTTCTTTGTTTTGACTCTATGAAATTATGAACTGAGACCCCAAACAAGTGTTCTTTGTAGTAAAACTTAACAACTTTTGACTGTAACCAGTATATCTTAGATTTCAAATATTGTTGTGATTTTAAATTCACAGTGTTTTAAAATGATTTCCTTTTGATTTTTAATTTGCAATTGTGTGCAAGTCTCCTGTCAGAATTTTATATAGGACAATTATGATAACTCAGTAACCATAATAATTAACTTCGGCAAAGTTCTTACCAAGAACACAGCCGTCAGACCAGATCAGGGCATGTTAACATAGCAACAGATGTTCAAGATCAAATCTAAAAATTTTCTTTACTTGCTATAAAGAGAGCTCCATTCTTGATTTTTCTTTTTTCTTGTTTTTTTCTAAATATCCTTCTACTTTTAACTGGTAATTTTTGAGGAAGATGCTCTGCTGTCACTAAATTTAGTATCTAGAAAAAAAAGATTTGTGTTTTCTAAGGTCTTTGTGTATTTTATATTGAAAATCACATACACTTACTTGGGTGAACCCTGCATGACAGATAATCAGGGGTATGAAACAGCTCTACAGAGAAATACGTTCTACAGTGATTTCTTCTTCTGGTCCCAACTCCAGGCCTATCTCTGCTGGAAGGCTCCAGTTCCACACCATCCACTCCTCTGTCCATGTATTTTAGTGACTTTGCCTACTTATTAATTTTCTGGTGCTCTCATGTACAATAAACATGAATATCAAGGATGTGGGTCATTATCCTTCCACCCCTACATTTTCCTTAGTTTGAGGTCTCAGGTCATCTAAATTCATTTATAAATCCAGGTAATTATATTCGGAAAAGGCAGATGGTATTTTATGAAAAATCAGCAAAACTTTTTTCTGGCCCATAAACTTGGAAGTTTTTGTCCAAAGCACAAATAGTGACTTTTGTCCGTATCATCTGAAATCCTCTTACTCTCAGCTGAGGAAATTAGGCCAAGAGATATTTATCTCATGCCATCAGAATGACAGAAGAAAGCTCTAGACCAGTGGTTCTCAATGCCATGAACTGTTAATACAGTTAAAAGGGGCCATGACCCACAGGTTGAGAATCGCTGCTCTAGACCCCTGCTCACAGTCATAGACCCATGGATTACATTGCCTCAGGTATAAAACAGATAAAAGTCAAGTACCTGGCATTAAAAGCTAAATCATCGATTTTTCTACTTTGCACATGTGACTGAAGAAAGAGAATCAAACTTTAGAACAAAACAATCAGTTATCTGGACTATTTTGATAATGACAAACTCTGATACTATGATAGTGTCATATGTTGGTGCTAATTTAGACAGATGGTACTCAAGAACAAATAAATGTGAGCTCTAAGACCTTGTATCCAAACAAAATTTTTTCATTTTCTTCTCAGTGTTTTCCTCTTACTTGCTTGGGCCATCTTGATCATAGTTTTAAACTTAAAACAAAGTGTCCTGATTGGTTGTCATCACTTTGGTGGCCCCATTACATCAGGCAGACAGAATGCTCTGAAGAGAAACACTTTGTGAGATCAGGTTGTCCAAAACCAGCTTTCAAAATGAAAAAGCATGAATGATAGCATTGCAGGTTATGCTCTTGTGGGTATGCTCCTCTTCTGAGGAGAACCAGATTTAAATAATTAGGTGAAAAAGAAGAAAACAAAAACGAGAACCTTTTCTGCTGACGATGAAAGTTGCACGATTGCAGAGGAAGCTGGGAGAAAGCAGGGCTCTGGCAAGTTGGACGCCTCAGGTCTGTGCAGTCTCCACCTACCAAGCTACGGGGGTTGGCTGGGGTGTGAGTTCCTGAGCCTCTTGAGACTGTGCTTGCCCCTTCTGTAAAGCATGAGATGCTCGTTAGCATCTTCCAGGAATAGGAGTCATTCCGTTAGATCCCCAAACCAAGTGTTTCATTGTCAAAACTATTATAACTCTGTCCTCCCCTAAATCTGCCCATGGCCTGAAAAAGACACAGTAACTGTACACTCTCTTCAAAATAAACTCATTCCCGGAAATTTACTATAAATTCAGAGAAAATTTCAAGAATTGTCCTACTTGGGAAATGGTTGCCTTAAACATCGTACTCTAAGTTCAGATGCCTCATTGTGGGCCATCGCTGGGGCTTATGAAATCTGTGTTTATTCATTTCTCCAGGAGACCCTTTGTGTTCTTGTATCCATCGCCGTGTGTTGTGATAAATAATGCAGTGCCTTCCCAGCAGTTCCCTTAGCCATACGAGGGGTACATTTTAAAAAGAGAACAAGCAGACGCAGAAATGGAAATTAACCCCAGGCCTGCCAGCCTCCATCAGGAATAATGGCGTCACATAATTCCAGGGTTAAATGAGAAGTAGGTGCCTTTTTACTGAGTTCGGCTCTTTGTCCTTGCTTTGGTGTGTCATTGTAGCAACTGTCATGTAAGGTTAATGACAGCCCCTCATTACCCTTGTCAAATATGTAATAATGTGGCCCAACAACGGGTCTGAATGGCTTCTGCTTGTCAGATCCCTGTGTTTTGCCTAGCAGATGGTCACTGTGTTTGGAGAGGCCCTCGCTCAGATCCATCACACTGATATCCTGAACACGTGTGTGCGGGAAGCATTTTCTCCTGATGGGACAGTGTGTGGCTAGAATACTAATTGAGCACAGCAAGACAACTGCAGACTTCACCCTCCCTCCTCCCCCGAATCCCTGTTCGTTTTCTGTTAGGCTCCAAGGGGAAAGAGAGAAGATAGGACCTTTCTCGCCTCACTCCTCCTATTATTTCCGGCGACGCACAACACGTTTCAGCTGTGATATGCACCCGTTTTCAAACCCTTTATTTGGATCACTTAGAATGCAGCACCCATGAAATTTAGACACATTCTATTCTTGGAAATAAGGAAACAAAAAGGGGGGTGCCTTGGCGAGGATAGTGGCAGGATGAGGGGCAGGGTTTAGTGGAAAAGAGCGACAGCCCAGGTGGCAGGAAACTGGGATCCCAGCCTGTGACCTTGGGCAAAGTCACTTTCTCCCTCCTTAGTTTACTCCCTTGCGAAGGTTTGCCTGGCTGAAGGAGGTGAGAGGGCCACTCCAGGCTGGGTACCAGCCAGATTCTCTGTCCTGCCTCAGAGATTCTCCAACGGCCTCTTGCTTTTCTCATCCTCACTAATATTGTTCATTAAGCTGCCTCCTTTCTCAAAAAGGACCAGTGGCTCCCAGTTGTTTATAAAACCAACTAAAACTCTAAATAACACCTGCAGAGTTAATTACAAAATACGCCATTTTTTCCCCATATTAATCTGTTTCCACAATTTTTCAGGCCACACATCTGGCTTCAGACACAAATCTAACTATTTATTCCTATGCAAGAGTTTTCTTGGCTTCAGGTCTTTGCTTATAGCCTGATCTTGCCTGTGCAGCTTTCCAATGCTGCCTCTAATAAGCCTATACTCTTCAAAAACATTTTTAAGGACCTTCCTGAATATATTTTTCCACAATTCTGACATAGTTCTGACAAACACTACTTCTCCAAATACTCCTAATAAATAAGAATAGTCATTAAAAATTAGAGAACATTGGGCGCTTAGAAATTCTTCCATGCACCCACTTCATTTTGAAGATGATAAAGTCAAGTCTGCATTGGTTAAGACCAAGTTCAAGGAGCTATATGGTAGAAAGACCAGCATCTTAGTCTTTTGGTTCTGAGTTGAGCCTTTTGTCCCGTGATAGTAGATTGACTCCCCTCCCATATGCTGCCATTTAAGAGCTAGCTTGTCATTATCATTTGTGCTCACATTCTGTCCTGCAAAAGATGAAAAGCACCTTGAAGACAGATGTGGCAATGTTTTCCTTTTAGGTCCTGACAGACCCATACAGTTCTGAGGGCACCAGGAACAGTCATTTCGCGGTCATTTATAATTGCAGGTCACTGTATTGATGCTGATTCCTTTTATAATAACTGATATTTAGCACTTCACCAAATTATCTGTTGGCACTCTTGGTACTAATCTAACAAGTGACATTTTTTTCTTTATCTTTTACATGACCCACTTGAGACCAGTGAGTCACTGTCTGTTCATCATCATGAACAAAATGTCATGGTAGGTCTTAGGGGACAGAGAAGCTTACGGACCAAGACAGAGGCATCGATTGTCCTGGACTCCATTGGTGGTGAAGAAAACCCACTTCTACACAAACCTTTTAACCATCTTAGGAGTGATGATGAAACAAATTGAGGGAAACATGTCAGGCCTTTCCATGTTGAAAAAGGAAATAAATCCTCAGGACTTTCTAACCCAGGCTCCAAGGAGGAAGATATGATTTCAAGTTGTTTTTTATTCCCATTTGCTAAGTGTTTTCTACCTTCCCTTTGCATTAAATATGTAGAAATTTCAGCTTTTGTGTTGAATAACTTTGTTTCTTAAATCAGACCTGAGTAATCTGATTTAAAACTTCTATTTTATTCCAGATACTCTTCCCTCAAAAGTTTCATTTAGCTGCATTCTTGCTTAAAATCATGCAGTATATAATACATTACTTTCACAGGCTTTCCAAGCCAGAAGGAATAGTTCTTCTAAATATCATAGAATTTATACAGATGGTTCTTGATTTGAGATGGTTCGACTTACGACTTTTTGACTTTATGATGGTGGGAAAGCAAAAGTTACTTAGTATTCTCCTGAACTTACCTCGGGGTTACACCCTGATAAATCCGTGGGATTATATTCAATTTACAACAGGTTCATCCAGATTTAACCTCATCATAAGTCAAAGAGCATCTGTACTCTGTCGTTTGACAATCATGCCTTTCTTTCTCAACATTTATGGAGCACTTAATATATCAAATATTATTCTAAAATCAGACAGAAGTAAGACAAAATTCTTGATCAGAAAATATGATTTGGTGGTAGATACAGGAATATAAACAGGTAAACCGTATTCTCTTTTCTTCTTCCTACTCCATACCTCTGATCTGATCCAGTGCCCTCCTTAAATCTTGCTGTCTGCCTTCAAGAATTCTTACTCCATACTCTGCAATATTCTCTGTACCCCCAAAGTCTTCTGTACGTGCTGCTTCCTGTTCCCAAATCATTACTTAGTACCCAGCTGTTTCAAAAGTACATGGCTTTCTTATTAGGGGTTCACTGCTTATTTTCTCATATCACAATAACTCAGGCTGGGAATTAAAGTCGGTGTCCTCTTTGACCCATTGCTAATTTTGGTCATTATTTCTTCTCCTATGAGAAGAAGAGTAATATGAGATGAATGTGTCTCCAAATTCATGTGTTGGGAACATAATCCCCAACACAGCAGGGTGGTGGGGTCTGAGAAGAGGTGATTAGGCCATGAGGGCTCTGCTTTCCTGAGTGGCTTAATACCTTTATGGCAAAGTAGTTTCTTTGCCACCAGAGTGGATTCCTTATACAAGGACAAGTTCAGTCCCTTTTTGCTTCTCTTAAGAGAGTCCTTTCTTGCCCTCCCTCCTTCTGCCAAGAGATAATGTAGTACAAAAGCCCTTACCAGTTGTCAATCTCTCTATCTTGGACTTCCCAGCCTCCAGAACTTTAAGAAATAAGTATGTTTTTTATAAATGACATAATTTCAGGTTTTCTCTTATAGAAGCACATAATGGACTAAGATTTTTACCTAATAAAAATATCTGACCCCATCCAACTCCTTTTAACTTTGCGCCATCTGGTAACCTGTCTCTCTTCATTGTGTAGTCTGCTAACCTCCTAGTAAACAACTTCTCAATTAAGATGAGATCTGGACACACGGACAGCCACAGAGATGGTTTCTTCCATAAGCTGACCTCTCAGTCCCTTGATGATTATTCTCAGTCCCTTTGGTGATTCTTCCCTGCATTCCTTCCCAGCCATCTTCCTCCATAGTCACCTTCTGGATCTGGATCTTGCTATAATCAGAAATTGTACTACATTTAAAATAAAAAACCAAATAGTCCACTTTCTTCCAGCAACTTCCTCCCGACTCACCTGTTGAACTATCTCCTGGCAGTATCAATCCAAAGATTTCCTTCCGTCTATTTTCACCTCACATTCTCCTGCTTCTATTTGCTTCTTTTCTAGAGAGAATTCAGTGATAAATCATTATAATCACTTCCTTGCAAAAACCCTCCATTGCTTTGCCCCTGTTTTTAACCCACCATATTTTCCATCCACAATATTTCTTGGCAAAACCTCAAACCAGGACAAATCCAACCATCTGTCTCCCCTGTGGCTACATCTGAGCAGTTGATTGTTGCTGGTGAAAATTATAAACTGGGAAGACAGGTTTTTCCTCAATTGTATCAATACTATTTAAAATAGGTATTTAACAGGTCCGGAAATCTTATGGTATTTCTCTAGTATGCTGGCCCTAACAGACCATTTTTATATTTCTTCCTCTTTCTGCAATCCTGTCCCCATCTCTTTCCTCCCCCAAATTGTTGCTCAGTATTCCTTTTCCCTGTTTAGATACTTCTGATTCGTTGCTCACACAGCATCCAGAGAGATTTTTTTTTAAAACTCCAAAATAGATTAAATTTGTCCTCTAGTGAAGTACTAAAATGGCATATCATTGTACCAGAACAAAATGCAAACTCCTTGAGATGGTCCAGCCCCTGTCTGGAAGTCTAACTGTGGTTTCTCACCTCTCAGCCACTGGCCAGGACCAACCAGCTCTGCTATTGGCTTTCTCTGGGTTTCTCCATCACACCAGCTTCTATTACACTTGCTTTTTCTTTGCCACGTTAAATCCTCTGGTCTCAGGCTGAAAGCCACATTCTCAGAAGGACATGCCTCGAACCCTCCATTCCAGACTGCTCCCCTCTTAGTTTCTCCTATGACACACAATTCTTGCTCTTCATGGCATCATTATAACTTATAATTTATACTTTCCTGTGTGGTTCCTCATTTCCTTTCCATTTCTTCTACTAGAT
This sequence comes from Otolemur garnettii, assembly GCF_000181295.1. Taxonomy (NCBI): domain Eukaryota; kingdom Metazoa; phylum Chordata; class Mammalia; order Primates; family Galagidae; genus Otolemur; species Otolemur garnettii. Next base: position 98,383 of record NW_003852650.1, on the reverse strand, counting down.
TCCATGAAAGAAGAAATCTTGTGTGTTTGGGTCAACGTTGTCTACTCGGCATACATGAGAATCATTGACCTGTAGCAGGAACTTAATAAATATTTGTCGACTGCATGAAAAGTGCTACTAATGAATTATTGTTGAAAGAGGGATTTGCCTGAGAAAAAGCAGAGAACAATGTTCACTGTAGAATCATCAGTTGAAGGGAAGTTATGACGTTGTTTGATAAGAAAAGAAGGAAATGCATTTCAAATAGAGGGAATAACCTAGAAAACCATGGAGCTGTGAAAACCTGGTGTGTCAGCAGAAAATATCTTCACTGAGGTAAAATGATGCAGGCCGCAGGGAAAAGAGTGGGAGGTGGTGGTGAGGTAAGTGTGGGAGGGGGAATAAGCCCCCGCCCAAAGCTGTTGCTGGGAACTGGGAATGCTGTTATGTGACAAGGGAAGAATCAAGGTTACAGATGTAGGTCTGGCCCATAATCACTATCCTTGAGGTGTGGAGAGCATCTTGGACTCTCCAGAAAATCCAGAGGCTTTGAGTGTGGAGGGCAGAGCAAAGTAGTCAATTTCCAAGCAATCTGATGTGAGAAAAGCTTGACTGCGGTCACTGATTTGAAGGGAAAAGGGGTCTATGTGCCAAGAAATGTGGGCAGATTTTAGAATCTGGAAACAGCAAATAAACAGATTTTCTTGAGGCTCTAGAAATGAACATGGTCCTCCTGATACCTTGATGTTATCCCAGAGAGACCTATTCTGACTTCTGACCTCCAGACTAAAACAGCACGATGAAAAAGTGGGGTTTTATTATTATTATTATTTTTTAAGACACCAAGTTTGTGGCAACAGGAAATTAATACAGAATGATGATGTGGATGGAAAATGAAGTCAGCGTGAGAAGAGCTCTCTCAGAAAGCTTAGCGGTCTGGCTGCCCAGTACCCCAGGAAGTGGGGAAACAGGAGGTGATTTAAAACGTGGAAGCAGCATGCCTGGCTTTGCCTTCTGAGAAGGTCACTCTGTCAGCATGTGGGCATGGTCCTCTGGGGACATACTGATGGCACACAGACCACTGTGGAAACTAATCCAGGTGAGTGATTGGGAAAATCTGACAGAGGGCCCTAGAGACATTTTTATTATCACATCTTGTTATTTAGCTCTTGGCCCTTCATAATTTCATATTGTATTGCCCATTGTATTTCCCAATAAAATAAGAGTTCTTGGCTCGGCATGGTGGCTCACACCTGTAATCTTAGTGCCCTGGGAGGCTGAGGCTGGTGGATTGCCTGAGCTCAAGAGTTTGAGACCAGCCTGAGCAAGATCCTGTCTCTACTAAAAAATGAAAAACTAGCTGGGTGTCATGATGGGTGCCTATAGTCCTAGCATCCTGGGAGGCTAAAGAAGGGGATTGTATGACCCCAAGAGTTTGAGGTTGCTGTGAGCTGTGATGATATCAAGGCACTCTATTCAGGGTGACGGACTGAGATTCTGTCTCAAAAAAGTAAATAAATAAATAAAAATAAAAAATAAATTAAAAATACTTCAAAAGAGTTCCTGAAATACAGTTTTTAAAAAAATACCAGGTTATATCTTTCTGAATTTCTAATAGTAACTGCTCATTAAATATTTGATCTTATAGTGGATGAAGATGAGGAAAATTTTCTTACTTCTCTGGATTTGTGCAAAATTTTTAGATGCATTAGAAAGGAATAGTGTGAGAAATACAAATTGTCAATCACTGTCCTTCTGCCAACTGGCTCCATCCTTCCAGGGCCATGCTTTCCTAGTACGGAAAACAGACATTACAGTAATTCCTACTCTCCAGATTTAAACACATGAATAGGATAAACTTGAAAAGAACATCGATTATTGGGAGAGGCAGTCCTCATTCTGAGGCTCTGAATTCAAAGCAGAATTCTCAAAACTCCATTGATCACACATCTGCCCATCTAACTGGAGCTCCCCTGAAATCCCTGGGACCTTCATTTTTGCCTGCTTTTGATGAGAGTGTGACAGAGGATTATAAAAAGCTGTAACAGTCAGTTTAGCTTGTAACTGCCTTCTTTTTCCCTTGTCTAAACTACTTAAAAAAATAAAAATAAAAAAGGACAGCTGTGGAATGAGCCAGTTCAGCAATCTGTTTCTTGCCTATCATCCTGTCCCACTCTCTGTGAATTCCTCTGGGATGGAATCCTGGGAATAGAAGGCAGGAAATCACAGGCAAATTCAGAGCTTCTTGTGGGGTGGACATGGGCAGGGAAAGCACAGTGTGAGCTGAAGATGCAGTGGTAGAGCCAGCCACTTCCCTGGGGCTGACTGGAGGAAGCTGGCCTCCCCACTTGGGGAATGAGGCATTTGAAATTAATTGTTTCCATTTATACAAATACTTCACCCAAAATGAAAGGAACAAAATACTCTAATGCAACCACGAACCTCCTTTATAAACATGAATATGAATACACACAGACACACATAGCAGAGAAATCAAATGATATTAGTGTGTAATCAAATGGTCGCGTGTCTTCACGCCAGCATTTCTAGGTAGTAGCACTGGTCCCTGAGAGTGAGCAGTATGATACTGTGTCTGCACCAGCAGCTCCTAAGTCCTGCAGAGTCTGGGCCACCCCACCTCCAGGTGTCAGGCAAGCTGATAGCATCCTGTCCAGTGCTGGCAACTGTTTTCCAAAAAGCAACAGATCCCTGGTTTTGGTTGTCCAAAGTAGAACAATTCAGCTTTTAAAATGCAGAAAGTGTATGTTTCTTATGCTCAACTGACCCAAAACATTGCTGGAAAATAATCTTCCATTTTCTTCTTGTGACTTTCCATTTGGCTGTTGAGAATTTAGGCCTGACTTCCTTTCTGCCCTGAATTTTCTCCCTCCGTCGTATCACAGATCCCAAGTCCTGGTCCTCTCTTCTCCTCCCTGTCTTAGGAACACAAGCTGCTCTGTCACACTTCTGTGCACAGCTTATCTGGTCCCCCGCCCCCCGGCGTGCTGCTCTTTTCTCTTCTCCGCTTGAGAAACATACTCATTCTTCAAGGCCTCCCTGAGATGTCACCTTTTCTGTGAAGCCAGAGTATGTTTTAATGCCCGCTTCTTGCCCATCCAGTCAGAGTGAATTACTCCTGACTCCAAGCCTCTGTGTTTCCTCATTTACACTCCTATATTTAGCACTGATTCCATGTTCTGACTTGAATAATCTGTGATTTTGTCCATCTCTCCCACCAGAAACTGTGCGTCCCTTGGAACTTGGGGTCTTACCAGTTTCATTTTTGTAAACCCTGCAGAGACTCACAGAATGCCAGGAACATAGTTGGTGTTAAGAAGCGAAGTGAGTGTTAGTCAATTCCCAAACCCATCAGGCCACCGTGCTCTCTTTGGAGTAGGTTAGCAAAAGAAAGGCAGGATGGGCTGCCTTGACACACAGCACCATCTGGAAGGCAGCCAGGTGGGGCTCGCATGCAGCCGCTAGGTATGGAGCGGCTGGTGTGTGTTGATTTCTCTTGTCCAAATGCTGCTTGAAGAAAGAGCACTACAGAAATCAATACACACAGGGTAGAATGCCATCCTCGCCCAAAGCAGAAGCTGGAAATGTGTTGCTTCAGGAATTCTCCTTCACTGAAGTCCTACCAGCTTTTGAATTTACAAATTGATGTCAAGTTAGTTTCCAGTTTCAATTAAGAGGCATTTGTTTTTACCCATTATATCCTATCTGGAGAGCAGGAAACACAATGTCAAAGTCGTGTGCGTGCGTTCGTTTTTGTCTTCCTCCTAAGGAGAGAGGCACTTACCAATTTGGGTACGAGGGTTAAAAAGAGCAAGATAATAACAACAAGCAACAATTGCATAGCAATTTGCAGCCTACAAGCCCTTCAATCTGTTATTTCACTTAACCCTCAAGACAATCTTATGAGGCTGGTATTATTTCCCCCCTCTGCAGAGGAGGAAACTCAGTGTAATGATGTTTAAGTGACTTGTCTAAGGTTATATAAAAGCACCAAGACTGACAGAACGCTATTTATTCAGAGTAACATAGAATGAATTGAACTCCAGTCAGATGATGCTGGAATTGTCACTATAATAAGTCGCAGCCCTGCCTGCTGCTGACAATGTAGCAGACGGTCTTCTGAGTGCTTTACGTGTATTCACTCATTTAATTCCCAGACCACTGCATGAGGTAGGAATGATTATTAGTCTCTTTATTTTACCAATGGGAAGTGGAATTCCAGACAGGTTAAGTGCCTTGGTCTTACTGATATAACCCACATATAGAAGAGTGAATGTTTGGACCAAGACAGTCTGGGGTTAGGACTATCCTATGTCCATGGTCATAACTGCCACAGTAGCCTGCCTCTTGAGGGATACGGTGTCAATGCGATGTGATAACTCTAATGAATAGTGATGGAATGTTTTCACCCTTAAAAAAATAGTAAATGTTTTAAGACTTAAAAGAGTTGAAAATCTTAGAGAGATTTTCAAAATCAACAGAAACATTTTAGAGACAGAGTATGTTTTGAGGCTATAGGTTTTTACCTTGCTTCCAGGTAAAAAGTCGGATTCCCCTAACTCTTGACTACCACCTCCTCTTCCTTCCTCTGCCTCCCCATTACAATGAGAGGTTCAGAAAAATATCTGTTGAATGAATGAAGAGAATGCCTCAATGTTCAGCTGTCAGTAGCTGGGACAAATAATCCCATTAATTAGTTGGAGCATCAGACCATGCATTTATTCCAAACTCCATCTCTGCAGTCAGGCTGATAAGCTTTTTTCTTCTCTTTTTGGCCAGTTATTCCTACTTGTTTTTCTGGTCTCAGCTGAGATGTCACTTGCTTTGAGGAGGCTGTCCTCTTCCTTCTTTCCCATCCCACCTCCACTGACACCAAGTCTCGTGCAGGTGACCCTTTAAGGAAGTATACAGCTCCTATGTTTTTCCTTTATATATTATTTGTAAAACTCATGTCAATTTACTCCTTAATATTCTGCATGCATGTACACATGGGTGCATACCCACGCGCACACACAATCACTTCTACAGGAACAAGAATGTTTCCCTCACCTTGTTTCTCTGGGGACTAGAATTGTAGATGTGCTTGGGTGTTTGCTAGAGGAATAAATGAGTTGGGTGAGTCAGCTTTAGCAGTGGTCATTGATTAATAGAAATGGAGAAACAAAATATTAATACATTGCCACACTCCAAAGCCCTCACGACACAGTTGCTGTAGTGCTTGAAGGACTGATGTTAACAGCAAGGTCTCCTCATTATTTCTCCTTTTACTTGGAAGGGCTCAAAGAGTGGTTATTGTGGCTTCTCAGTCTTCTCAGTCTTCCTATTTTGAGTTTTTTTTTTTTTTTGAATCTTGATCTGTGCTGACCCCAATTTCGCTTGAGGTTAGATTCCTAGCACAGCTATGGATTTTGTTTCTTCTTTTCTAAAGTGTAGAAATTGACAGTGGTCACACACACCAAAAAGGTTATCTCTTCTTGATCAGAATTTCCAGATGTCTCCCTCCATGGATTATTTTATTGTCCTTCCTTCCTTCCTTCCTTCCTTCCTTCCTTCCTTCCTTCCTTCCTTCCTTCCTTCCTTCCTTCCCTCTCTCCCTCCCTCCCTCCCTTCTCTTTCTTTCTTTCTTTCTTTCTTTGAGCCTCAAGTGGTTGCCCTGGGTAGAGTGTTGTGGCATCACAGCTCACAGCAACCTCCAATTCCTGGGCTCAATCGATTCCCCTGCCTCCACCTCCCAAGTACCTGGGAATACAGGTGCCCACCACAACGCCCGGCTGTTTTTTGGTCACAGCTGTCATTGTTGTTTGGTGGGTGCAGGCTGAATTCCAACCCGCCAGCTCAGGGTGAATGTGGCTGGCGCCTTAGCCACTTGAGCCACAGGCACTGAGCCGATTTTATTGTTATTTCTAAGAGCATTCATTTGTTGAATTGAGGATTGGTGGCATAGAAGTAGAAGCTGTATCTTAGCATGATATCCACTAGAAGGAAGTAAAGTTAAGGTGTATTCAGCAAAAATTTTACCTTGAAAGCTCCTGACTTTAGATGGTATTAACATTTCAGCCAGATTGATATCTTAATATTTAGTTACTTTGCCTTATGTTTATTTTGGTGTCTGGCTTTTAAATTCTGAATTTGAGAGCATACTTGAATTGGAAAATTAATTTTCTCATAAGCCATCAATATTGTGTTCCATCTCACATCATATGCTATAAAGATTTTTGCTCAAGTAATTGACTTTTGAAGAGACTTTTTTTTTTTAATGAAAGGCAATCTGTAACACTGGAAAAAATGTTGGTTTTTCATGACTGTTTAGGCTAATGTCACTGTCTGCCTTATATCTTAAGTTGATCTGTAAACAGTTAAAGTCAAATTTACATATTTTCATAGAAAAGTAATTTATAATGTTAATCTATAAATTCAACAATCTATAAAATTTCTTGTTCTCAGCTTTCAGATTAGTTGTAATTGGGTCTTTTCTAACAATATGTAATTCATAATTTTGTATGTATATAACTACTGGAAATCTATCCTATTCACACAGAACCAGTAGAGTTTTGCTCATGAAGAATTCTTTGTTTTGTGAAGTATCTGCAGTAACAGAGTTTTACAGATTTTTTTTTAAAGATAACTTTATAGTATAGTGTGGTATCCAAGTGAGAAACCTAACATTATTTTATTTATTATTTTCTTCATTTTTACCTTTTCTATGTGGGCTTTTGTTGTGTATATCAAATTAGATAATAGTACCATTTAACTTTTTTAATTCTACAGAATTTTAGAGGAGGAAGGTGATAGAGAGTGGTACTTGTTCCTTATTATTAATTTTTTTTGTCTTATTTATCAGTAAAATCCCCAGATTTTTCAATGGCTACTTTCAATAAACATGACATTCTCAAGATTCTCTGGTAGGTGTGATCAAATGACTTAAGTTTTAACCAATAAAATATAAGTAGAAGTGTGATAGGACTTCCATAAAGTATTCTTATGAGTAAGGGCCAAAAATTATTTTCAAACATTCTACCTTTCTCCTACCGGGATGTGTACAGGAGGGCTGGATCCTGAGGAGCCCTTTCTGACCATGAGGTGAAGTCATGTACTGAAACCAAATAGGGATAATACGGTAGGTGAATCCACCTACCAGCCTTGAACTGCTCACCACTGGACTTTCCAGAGATAGTAATAGACTTTCATCATATTTAAGCCCTGTTCTGCTGAAATTTCTACCATTATTTAACCTAACCTGAAATAATATAAGGAGCTAAATGAGATTTAATGAGACTTTCTTAAGTTGGCGTTCAGAGTTGTAGGTGGTTCACTATGAAAGTTTTGAGACAGATGATGTTATGGTCCATTATCTCATTTCCAAGAAACACAGTCAACACTGTTGTTTCTGGTTTATCTGTGCAAGTTTACTTGGCTTATCCGTGGAGCTAGGAGGGCTTCATTCATTTCTGTCTGCAAAGATTATGTTTCTTGATTTTGTGCATCTCAAAATTTTCATAATGACCCACATATTATGAAATGATTTGTCCTTGCAGGAACTTTTGGATATGTATTCATGGGTGGCTGGGATCTCTACCTTGTGTGAAGTCTGAGTATCCAGTGTTGTAGTTTTCAGCGTAGTAGGTGTTGTCAGCTGCATTCCTGGGAGACACAGACCAGCTGTGTAGGTGTGTTCAGCTGGCAGGTGCGAATGGTAGTGTTACATTGGATTCCCATGGAAGTGATAGTGAGGGAGTTTCAAGGGAGAAGTTACCTGTGCACTCATAGTCATCAATATTGGATGTTCATGTTTTGAGCTTAACTATATATCTCTGTTTTACCTAAAAGAAAAAATAAACAATCCCTCAAATTCTAATAATTTTTATCTAATTATTCCATATATCACCTGTATAAATCTAATAATATTCTGAGACATTCACATATTCTTAAATACTTAATAGCATTAAAATTTAGTAGATATTTAGTAGATAAAATTTAGTAGATATTTGAAAATGATTTCAATGGCATTTGTTTCAGAAGGGGATATAAAAATTGTTTAGAAACAACAATTGTTAACATGATGAAATAGTCTTATGACAATTACTTCAGAGATGTTAGCTTTGCCTTTGATTCCTTAATGGTAATATTATGTTCTACTTTAAAACTAAGGGATTAACTTTATATTTGTGTGTGTATATATATATATATACATATACACATACATGTTTTATTAAATCATAAACACATAGATTGTGTATACATTAATGCATTTATGGGGTACAATGTGCTGATTTCATATAGAATTAGGGGCATTTGCATCACACTGGTTAATATATACCTCATCTGATTTACTTAATTATTCTGTTAAGATATTTATACTCTATACTTAATAGATCTGACATGTACCCTTGTATTATGCACCATAGATGTGATCCCACCATTCACCCTTTTTTGATCTGACCTCCTCCCCCCCTTCCAAATCCCCCCTCCTCCTTCTTTTACCCTGGGCCATAGCTGTGATCTATTCTTCATATGAAAGTGTAAGTGATTAAAAATTGGTTTCATAATACTACTGAGTACATTGGATATTTTTTCTTCCATTCTGAGATACTTTACTAAGTGGGATATGTTCTAGCTCCATCCATGTAAACATAAAAGAGATAGAGTCTCCATCTTTTTTAAGGCTGCATAATATTCCATGGTATACATAT
>NW_003852650.1:34116-88949 GCF_000181295.1 Otolemur garnettii | reverse complement strand
CTTCTACAAGTCACCAGCCAATTCTCCCAGCACCATTTGTTAAATAGGGAATATTTCCCCCAATTCATATTTTTGATAGGCTTATCAAAGATCAAATAACGATAAGTGTCTGGGTTCATCTCTTGGTTCTCAATTCTGTTCCATACATCTACCTTTCTATTTTTGTGCCAATACTATGCTGTTTTGATCACTATAGATTTATAAAATAGTTTGAATTCTCGCAGTATGATTCCTCCTGATTCGCTTTTGTTTCTGAATAATGTCTTGGCTATTCAAGGCTTTTTCTGGTTCCACATAAAATGAAGTACTATTTTTTCCAGATCTTTAAAGTATGACAATGGTGCTTTGATAGGGATTGCATTAAAATTGTAAATTGCTTTGAGTAATATGGACATTTTAACAATGTTGATTCTTCCCAGCCATGAGCATGGTATGTTTTTTCATTTGTTAACATTTTCAGCTATTTCTTTCTCAGAGTTTCATAATTCTCTTTATAGAGATCTTTCACATCCTTTGTTAGGTACATTCCCAAATATTTCATCTTCTTTGGCACTACTATAATGGGAATAGCGTCCTTGACTGCTTTTTTGGCTTGACTATTATTGATATAAATAAATAAATAAATAAATAAACACACACTACTGATTTGCAAGTATTGATTTTGTATCCTGAGACACTGCTGTATTCCTTGATCACCTCTAAGAGTTTTGTAGTTGAGTCTATGGGGTTTTCCAGGTATAAAATCATATCATCTGTGAAGAGAGAAAGTTTGATCTCCTCTGACCCTATTTGTATGCCCTGATTGCAATGGCTAAGACTTCCATTAAAATGTTAAAAAGCAGTGGAGATGCTTTTTGCCTGGTTCCTGATCTGAGTGGAAACGTTTTCAATTTTACTCTATTCAATATGATATTGGCTGTGGGTTTGCTGTAGATGGCCTCTATAAGTTTAAGAAAGGTCTCTTCTATACCTATGTCCTTAAGTGTTCTGACCATGAAAGAATGCTTGATATTGTCAAAAGCTTTTTTTGCATCTATTGAAAGAATCATATGGTCTTTGCTTTTTAGTTTGTTTATGTGATGTATTGTATTTATAGTTTTATGTATATTGATCCAACCTTGAGACCCTGGGATAAAACCCACTTGGTCATGGTGTATGATTCATTTGATCTGTTGCTGGATTCTGTTTGCTAGGATCTTATTGAATATTTTTGCATCTGTGTTCATTAAAGGTACTGGTCTATAATTTTCTTTTCTTGTTGGTTTTTTTCCTGGTTTGGGATCAGGGTGATATTTGCTTCATAGAATGTTTTGAGAAGTATTCCTTCTTCTTCAATGTTTTGGAAAAGGTTAAGTGATATAGGTTCTAGTTCCTCTTTAAAGGTTTGGTAGAATTCTGATGTGAAGCCATCTGGTCCTGGACTCTTCTTTTATGGGAGATTTCTTATAGTTGATTCTATTTCAGTACTTGATATAGATCTGTTCAGCATTTCCAATTCTTTCTGATTAAGTCTAGGAAGTTGGCATGCATCCAGATAATGGTCAATTTCTTTCAGATTTTCATATTTCTGAGAATACAGTTTCTTGTAGTATTCATTAAGGATGAATACAGTTTTTTGTAGTATTCATTAATTCTTTGAATTTCTGAAGTGTCTGTTGTTACTTTGCTTTTGTAATTTCTGATTGATGATATCAGGGACTTTGATTTTCTACTTTTGATTAGTTTAGCCAAAGGTTTATCAATTTTGTTGAATTTTTCAAAAAACCAACTTTTTGATTCATTAATTATTTGAATAATTCTTCTGTTTTTGATTTCATTTAATTCTCCTCTAATTTAAGTTATTTCTTTTCTTCTACTGGGTTTGGGATTGGAATGTTCTTCCTTTTCCAGTTGCTTAAGATGTCCCATTAAGTTATTGACTTCCTCTCTTTCTATTCTCTTGAGGAATTTATAGTGTTTGCAACTATAATTTTCCCTCCTAGGACTGCCTTTTCGTATCTCACAGGTTCTGATAATTCATGTCTTCAATATTGTTTTGTTCCAAAAATTTGGGAATTTCCTTCTTACTCTCTTCTATGACCCAGCTATCATTTAGCATAACGTTATTTAGTTTCCATGTCTTTGTATGAGTAAGCAGATACCTGTTATTGGTGAGTTCAACTTTTATTGTGTGATGATCCAAGAAAATACAAGGAATAATTTCTATACTTTTAAATTTGTTGAGGTTAGACTTGTGACCTAAGATGTGATCAATTTTGGAGCATGTTCCATGGGCTGATGAGAAGAATGTGTATTCAGTTTTGGTAGGATGAAATGTTTTGTAGATGTCTGTTAAATTCAATTATTGTATGGTAAAGGTAAAGTCCAAAATGTCTTTGCTTAGTTTCTTACTGGAGTATCTATACAACTCTGCCAAAGCAGTGTTAACATCTCCAACTATTATGGTGCTGGAACATATTAAATTGCTCATGTCTGTTAGGGTCTCCCTTATAAATTGAGGAGCATTCTTGTTGGGTGCATAAATGTTAATAATTGACATCTCAGCATATTCAGTGTTTCCCTTAACAAATATGAGGTTACCATCCTTATCCTTCCTTACTTTTGTTGGTTTAAAGCCTAATGTGTCTGCAAAGAAAACTGCCACTCCTGCTTTTTTCCTGATTTCTGTTTGCCTGGATTACAGATGCCTATCCCTTCACCCTGAGTCTATATTTATCCTTTAAGGTAAGATGAGATTTTGTATACAACAGGTAGCAGATCTGAGTTTTTGTATCCAGTCCCCTAACCTGTGCCTCTTAAAAGGACAATTTAAGCCATTCACATTAATTGAGAATATCAATAAGGCTGGTAATATTTTGAGTGTTAAGTTTTTTGAAATTCCAGTGGACATTTAAAATTTGTTCACCACTGTGAAAATTGGGTTTTGGTTGAGAATTTCAGAATGAGTTTACTTTGGTGGTAGAGCATTGTGCTGGTCATTATGGAGGATGAGTCTAAGAATATCCTGAAGAGTTGGTTTGGTTAAGGCAAATTTCTTCAATGTATGTATATCATTAAAGTATTTAACTTCTCCATCATAAATGAAGATCATATTAACTAGATACAGGATCCTGGGCTGAAAGTTGTTTTGTTTTACGAGATGAAATGTTGATGACCATCCTTTTCTGGCTTGAAAAGTTCCAGCAGAGAGATCTGCAGTCATTCTATATTCTTCCCCTTATAGGTTATGTCTGGCTGCTCGCAGGATTTTCTCCTTCATATTAACTTTGGTGATGTTAATTACAATGTGTCTAGAAGATGATTTATTTGGGTTGAGTCATGCTAGGGTTCTGAAACTGTCTGCTATCTGAATTTCAGTATCTCTTCCCATGCTTGGGAAGTTCTCCTCAATTATCTCTTGCAGTAGGGTATCTGTGCCTTTTGGACCATCATCTTCTCTTTCAGTGATTTCTATAAGGTGAATGTTTACTCTCATGGGGTGATCCCACTGTTCTCTTATGGAATGATCCATTTTTGATTTCCACTTCTTTTCCTCTCTGAGTGTTTGGGAGTGTTCAAAAGCTTTGTCTTCAATGTCAGAGATCCTTTCTTCTGCCTGCTCCATTCTGTTATTGAGGGATTTTACTGTATTTCCCAGATCTTTCAGGGCTGCAAGTTCTTGCATCAATTTGTCAAAATGTTTGGTGGTTTTTTCTTTGAATTTATTGAATTCTTGAGACAACTTTTGCAATGCTCCTTGAATGTCTAATTCCAACTTTACCTCCATTCTGTTAATCTTATTTGCGATCCAAATTCTGAATTCAAGTTCTGACATTTCAGCCATTTGTTTATGAATGGGTTCTTCTGTTGTGTCTCCTTTATCATTCCTTGGGGGAGTTGATCTACTTTGATTATTCATGTTGCCAGAGTTTTTCTGCTGACTTTGCCCCATGATTATTTATCACCATTTGACTAAAGAAGCTGGTAAGGTGGAATTGAATTGAGTCCTCCTGGAGTTGTAATTAACCAGCCCTTTACCAAAGAACTAGGACTGGTGTTTGCAACCTTTCCCTTAGAGTGTTACAAAAGTCCCTTTCAGTACTACAGCCTGAAACTCTGGGGACCTGCTTGGTGTTGTGGGGCTAGATGGCTCTAACTGTATTTGGCTAGTCTTTTTCCAATCCTAGTGAATCAGTGGCTATGGGCTGAAATCTCAGCTTTGGAGATATATAAGCAACTAAGACATCCCCCCCGCAACAGGCAACAACTAGAAGAGGGGAATCCCACACTCTATTAACAACACAACCAATGTACAACTTTGGTGGGTCCCCAGGTTATTGGCCCAAGTCAAGAGTTCCAAACCAATTGTCCCTGTCAATACAAACCTGATCAGGTGGGAGAGTTCAAAAGGTCTTCAGCATCTAGGCAGTGTGTATGGGGGGGGGTCCACTAGCAATTCAAGTGTAACTCATTCCAGTGCTCTGTGGAGTCAGAAAGGCCCATCCAGCAAAATAGTTGAGCTGATGTCTCCTTCTCCACCTTGCGCCTCTATCACACACAGGCACTGGTAGCCCCATGGGGTGGTGGCCCAGTTCCTTCAATGAGCAAATGCACCAAGGATTTGGGCCTGCCAGAGTCAGATGGAAGTCAACACCTTGCGGCCAAGTGACCACACTCTGCTACCAGCTGGCTGAGAGTTGAAGCCTGAGTATCTTGGATGTTCAATGGAAACTGGGGAGTGTTCCACCTGAGCTCATTCCAAACCAGAGGCTAACAAAGAAGCAAATTTTTTTCACCCTCATAGACTGTGCCTCTGCCCCTGTCACTCTGGTCCTCTGATATCACTGCAATGTGAGACTTAGCTCAGTTCAGTAGTCCACAGAATTAGGGAGGTGTCTCTCTGAAATTTGACCCCAGTGGAATCACTCTATTAATGCTGCTACTAGGTGAGAATTGTCTCCCCTGGGGTTCCCATGCCTCAGAGGTTCCTGAGCCTCCTCCCTTTGTCATACAGAGACACAAGCCTCCGCCTGTTGCTGAGTTGCTGTTTCTCAGAGCTAAACCAGATACCTTCCCCCTGTGCCTTTCTGCACTGTTACTGGATTCACAGTTACAGTGTACAGTGCTACCTCAGACCATTCAATGCGCAGTCTTAACAAAGAACTGCAAATGTTCAGGTATCTACAGGTGTTGGGCTTCTAGACTGCCAGGCCAGGGGGAAGGGTGGACTGGGAGTTCAAAGTGACAGGGAAAATATTTGTTCAACCTTCATGCCAGACAAGAGAATGCCCAGGCTCACAGCAGGGACTGTCTGAAGAAGGAGTCCCAGCTTCTAGCTGCTCACTCCCATCAGGTGAGAGAAGAGGACCTCAGTTCACCACTCACTAGTAGAGATCTCATAGCAAGAAAGCAAGCAACTCTCTTGGGGGAGGGGATGGGCACATGTCCTCTTCGGGTAGGTTCTGTACCTGAAATTTGTTTTCTTGGAGTTGTAGCTTGCCTCAGCAGAGAAGACATGCAATTATCAATCTCTTCTCTCAGCTCAGCTCCCACCCTTTAGCTTTGTTAGGTTCTTTCCGGTCTTTATCTCTCCCTCTGGACGGGAGTTTCTGTTGAAAGCTGGCTTCAGTTGGTTACAGTCTCCCACTCCCCTTTGCTCCTGCTGCATGTAAAAATTGGAGTTAGGGAAAATAGCCAACCCAAGGTTTTAGCAGAACACAAGGCACAGTGAAACAAAATGAACAAAGAAACAAAAAAAATCAGACACACAAACAGACACATGGACAATCAATACAAACACACACACACACACACAATAAAAAACTCAAATAGCCTGATGTAAGCATTCTCAGCCACCATAAGAGGAAGGGAAGGGCTTGGTGTCTGTAGCCCAGTGGCCAGGGCACTAGCCACACACAGCAGAGCTGGTGGGCTAAAACCTGGCCCAGGGCTCACCAAACAACCTTGACAACCATAACCATAAAACAGCCAGGTACTGTGGCGGGCACCTGCAGCCCCAGCCACCTGGGAGGCTGAGGCAAGAGAACCGGTCAGCCCAAGAGAGTTAGAGGTTGTCAAGAGCTGTGACAACCATGACACCACAGCACTCCACCAAGGGGGACATAGTGAGACTCTGTCAAACAAACAAACAAACAAACAAAAAAACAGGAGAAGCAGAGAAAAACAACATGAAAAAAATAATAATTAAAAAATTTTAAACAATAACTCCTAAAAGAAAGAAAAAAGCAGAAAAAAGCAAAAAAAGAGCAAAGATAGAAAAAAGGCAACAAAATTATTTATATATGTATATATAAACATATGACTATATACAAGCCATAGGGATCGACTTTAGTAGGAATATATTTATGTTGCAATATACTTTCTGGACACCAGGTGGTGCTGTGAGTGGTTCCCAGGTTTATACCTGTCTCTTGGGCTTAAAAGTTCTTGGTGTTTGCCTGATTACCTGCTTGGAGCCTACACCCTGCAGAACTCCTGATTCCACCAATCTCAAAAAATCTTCACAGGCAGGTTTCCCAAATTCTCCCTGCAACAGTTTCTGTGAAGTGCAGGATGTCCTGGGTCTGTTCCAAGTGTAGGACAACAGTCTGTGGGTGAGACTTAAATGGCTGCACCTGGCCCATCTGGAATGGTACCTATAGCAACCACCACCTTCAAATTATAAAACAATGGCCTTTTCCAGAGAAGAAGAAGATCTGAGATCTTTCCCATCTGAGTTTGTATCCCACTGCCTAATTGCAGTGGTGCCGTAGCAGGCAGCACCCCACTCTGGCCACCTAATTCTTTTCGGGAGTCCACACTTCACCAATCTTTCCACACATTACCTAGTTTCCCCATGAACTAAGAATAGCAATCCTCCGTGGTGGGGTGGTTGCTGCCACTGCAGCCCAAGGTCCAGATTATACTCCAAGTTCAGCAATCTGCCACCTTGCTGCGCACCCTGGACTGCCACTCCACACCAATATTCCACGCAGGGCATGAGCTAGCCCACTCACTCTCACCTGTTGTTCCAGGAGAACTGAGCTAAACCTCCTTCCCATCCTCCATAATGCGCTTCCACCCTCTATATATTTTTATCTTTAAAATACTGTGATATAAAAACCCACAACATCTATTTATCTGTAAATTAGTTGTGTGACTAAGACCATTCCTCTACAATATTTGAGATCTGGAAAACAGTAGTGTGATTATTGTCCTTATACCAGCCTGTAAAATATATGGTGACATTAAGAGTGATATTTAGACAATGGGCAACCTTGCCTGGTTCCCGATCTGAGTGGAAATGATTTCAGTTTTATTCCATTCAGTACCGTATTGGCTGTGGGTTTGCTGTAGATGGCCTGTATCAGTTTAAGAAATGTCCCTTCTATACCTATTTTTCTCAAGCTTTCTGATCACGAAAGGATGCTGAATATTATCAAAAGCTTTTTCTGTATCAATTGAGAGAATCATATGGTCTTTATTTCTTATTTTGTTTATGTGATGTATTATATTTATAGATTTAAGTATATTGAACCAGCCTTGGGACCCTGGGATAAAACCTACCTGGTCAGGATGTATAATTTGTTTGATGTGTTGTTGGATTCTGTTTGCTTGGATCTTATCAAATATGTTTGCATCAATATTCATTAGAGATATTGGTTTATAATTTTCTTTTCTTGTACGGTTTTTCCTAGTTTGGGGAACAGGGTGATATTTGCTTTATAGAATGTGTTGGGAAGTATTCCTTCTTTTTTGATGTTTTGGAAAAGGTTAAGTGATATAGGTACTAGTTCCTCTTTAAAGGTTTGGTAGAATTCTGATGAGAAGCCATCTGGTGCCGGACTCTTCTTTTTTGGGAGATTTCATATAGTTGGTTCTATTTCAGTACTTGATATACATCAATTCAGCATTTCCACTTCTTTCTGTTTAAGTCTAGGAAGCTGGCATGTTTCCAAGTATTGGTCAATTTATTTCAGATTTTTATATTTCTGAGAATAGAGTCTTTTGTAATATTCATCAAGGATTTTTTGAATTTCTGAGGACTCAATGTCTCCACTGCTTTTCAACATTGTTTGTTATGGAAGTCTTAGCCATTGCAATCAGGCAAGAGAAAGCAATCAAGGGTATCCAAATTGGATCAGTGGAGATCAAACTGTCACTCTTTGCAGATGATATGATTGCATATCTGGAAAACCCCAGGGACTCAACTACAAAACTCTTAGAAATGATCAAGGAATACAGCTGCGTCTCAGGACACAAAATCAATACTCACAAATCTGCTGCTTTTATATATACGAACAATAGTCAAGCTGAAAAACAATCAAGGACTCTATTTCCTTTACAATAATGCCAAAAAGGATGAAATATCTGGGAGTGTACCTAAGAAAGGATGTGAAAGATCTCTATAAAAAGAACTATGAAACTCTGAGAAAAGAAATAGCTGAAGATGTTAACAAATGGAAAAATATACCATGCTCATGGCTGGGAAGAATCAACATTGTTAAAATGTCCATACTACCCAAAGCAATCTACATTAATTCAATCCCTATTAAAGTACTTCTTTCATACTTTAAAGATCTGGAAAAATTAGTACTTTGTTTTATATGGAAACAGAAACAATCTCAAATAGCCAAGTCATTACTCAGAAATAAAAACAAATCAGGAAGAATCATGCTGCCAGACTTCAGACTTTGCTATAAATCTATAGTGATCAAAACAGCATGGTATTGGCATAAAAAAATAGAGAGATAGATGTACGGAACAGAGTTGAGAACCAAGAGATGAACCCAGACACTTATCGTTATTTGATCTTTGATAAACCTATCAAAAATATGAATTGGGGGAAGTATTCCCTATTTAACAAATGGTGCTGGGAGAATTGGCTGGTGACTTGTAGAAGACTGAAACTGGACCCACACTTTTCTCCTTTAACAAAAATTGACTCTCACTGGATAAAGACTTAAAGTTAAGGCATGAAGCTATAAGAATTTTTGGAGAGAGTGCAGGGGAAACACTTGAAGAAATTGGCCTGGGAGAATACTTTATGAGGAGGACGCCCCTGGGCAATTGAAGCAATACCAAAAATATATTACTGGTATCTGATCAAAGTAAAAAGCTTCTGCACAGCCAAGAACACAGAAGTAAAGCAAGTAGACAACCCTCAGAATGGGAGAGGATGTTTGCAGGTTATGCTTCTGACAAAGGTTTGATAACCAGATCCACAGAGAACTCAAACTTATTAATAAGAAAAGAACAAGTGACCCCATTTCATTGTGGGCAAGAGACATGAACAGAAGCTTCTCTGAAGAAGACAGGCACACAGTCTACAGACACATGAAAAAATGCTCACCATCTTTGATCATCAGAGGAATGCAAATCAAAACCACTTTGAGATATCATCTAACTCTAGTAAGAGTAGCCCACATTACAAAATCCCAAAGCTACAGATGTTGGTGTGGATGTGTAGAAAATGGAACACTTCTGCACTGCTGGTAGGAGTGCAAGCTAGTACATTTCTTTTGTAAAGAAGTTTGGAGAACACTCAGGGATCTAAATGTAGACCTGCTGTTTGATCCTGCACTTCCTCTACTAGATGTATATCCAAAAGACCAAAAATCACTCTGCAACAAAGATATTTGCACCATATTGTTCATTGCAGCTTAATTCATAATAGCCAAGTCATGGAAGAAGTCCAAATACCTATTGACCCATGAATGAATTAATAAATTGTGGCATATGTATACCATAGAATACTATGCAGTATTAACAAAAGTTGGAGACTTTACCTCTTTTATGTTTATATGGATGGAGCTGGAAAATATTCTTTTTAGTAAAGTATCTCAGGAATGGAAAAAAATCCAATGTACTCAGTAGTATTATGAAACCAATTTTTAATCCCTCACACTTTTATATAAAAGGTGAATCACAACTATAGCCCAGGATGAAGGAGAGAAGGGGAGGAAGATGGGAGGGGAGGAGTGTGGTTTGAAAGAAGGAGGGTAAAAGGTGGGACCACACCTGTGGAGCATATTGCAAGGATACAAATCTATCAAGTATAGAAACAAATGTCTTAACACAGTTGATTAAGTAAATGAGGTGAAAGCTATGATAATTAGTTGCATGTAACCGCTCCAATTGGTACAAAAAATCAACACATGGAATCCCACAAAGGCATAAATGTATTCATGATCTATGTATATATGACTTAATAAAAGAAAAAAACAGAAAAAATGTGAAATTTACATGACCTCTATAGTTTAAAAGGTATTTGTGTATTCTCATCTCATGTAGAGAGAGGTCCTAAATAATCTTGTTTACTGAGAATCCCTTTATTTTTGGTAATGCTTCTCTTTATGATGTGAAAATACTGCTATTGATTGATTTTTGGAATGAATGAATATTTTGTACATACTGATATATATTTTCTTTTTCTTGCTTTTGGCTGGGGATAGGTTTGAACCCACCACCTCTGGCATATGGGGCCAGCGCCCTACTCCTTTGAGCCACAGGCACCACCCCATACTGATTTTTACTGCCTCTTTCTTCTGGTTATTTCTGTGTCTGGAAGGAAAAGTTGGGAGTTTGTTTATGGGTGATTGGCTCCGAATGTCATTTGAATCAGGTTAAAGACCTCTTCTCTAGTTCATTGGGAAAATAAATGTGGCAGACGAGGGACTTAGTGAGTGGCTCCCATTCAGAACTGTGCAGCCACCAGAGACATCATTTTAAAAATACTATACACTAAGCACTGATAATTATCATTCATATTACAAATAAATATTTTAAATATGTATATGTCTAGGTTCCTTTAATTTGTCTTAAGTTTTTAAAGCTGTAGCAAATCACAGCAATTATTGGTAAAATTAAATTGTATTCTGATTGCCCACTTAGACAATTTACTTAGCATTAGATAGTGCTAAATAAAATAATAAAATAATAGTGCTCTGAATGATTATTTTTCTGTGTTTCTCCTTTTGATAAAAAAATGCAAGCACCAGCATATTATTGAATTCCTCTGACATCTCTTAATAAAGGTGCACAGTCTCAGTGAGTGTGTCATTTTCAGAGATTAAGTGGGGGTTTCCCAGAGATGGAGGTTCTTCTTGAATTACTTGAACACCTGGGTTGCTCCAGAAGATCTGTTTGAATTATTTAAAGTTTTTTCTCCTTATTTAGAATACAGCAACTGTCAAATATTAGAGATTTTGCTTCATTTAACAAATTCATTCTTTTTGTTTTGCAAAGTAGATAGATATTCATATGGGCATTCATTTTATTTTTAAATTGGTTGTACCCTGTATCCTAATGTCCTTTAGGAAAAACAGCATAAACATGTCATAGGTATAGATGTGGAGTCTCAGAGAGTATACAGAAGGAAGAAAAATCCCGTAGGTCCAGACTTGCCCCATCTCTCTCTGCCTTACAGTTTTAGGTTCTGTTTCTATAGCTTGTTCTCTATTTTATTTAAAGTCAAATAGAGATATATATGTCTTAAAAAAATTAAGACATAAATCATTTGCATAAAAGAGGATTTATTTTTATTTAAATACTTTCTGGGAAAAAAATTCTGTGGTCACCTGTTTCAATGTTTAATACCTGTCACATTTCACAGACAACTTTTGAATCCAGATTTTGGGTAAAAAATACCTTTTCTCTTACATAAGACTCAAATTCCCCTCTGGCAATTGCAAATGCCACTCCTACCATGTCTTTCCCGTCTTTTGCGACAGTTGGGAGGTCCAACAGATGAGTGTCACGAACTGCGTTCACTGTCATATTTCTGTCTGTCCATCTGTCTTTGTACTTGGCTTTTGCATATTGTGCTCAAAATCTCTGGCTTCAGCCTTTTCCATGTGGTAGGGATATTTGGCAGATCTGGGGATACATTTTTGCAACCTTCAGACCTGAGGGAACGAGGTGCTGGTTAGGAGGTTGAGCTCACCCTCATCTGCGTGTAGGGGCAGGTGCTTTGAATCGCAGCCCACCAGCATGTACAGTCAAAGAGAGTCAGTTCCCCGTGGAAGGTAATGAGGTACTATTTCCAGTGGGAGGGAAGAGATCCAGAGAAGTAACAGATGCTTTTGCCAGGCAGAAAACTAGAAATACTTGGTACATTATACATCTCTCTCCATATTTTTGTGTCTAAACCTATATCTGTATCTGTAAGTGTACACAAATATATTTATGTCTACAGCTCACTTATATGTTTAGATTTGTATGTTCACCTCTATACAAAAAGTCCCAATTTTCTGGGTTCAAATTACAATTTTTCAACTTTTCAATGGTGTGCAAATAATATGCATTCAGTAGAAACAGTACTTTGAATGTTGAATTTTGACCTTTTCCTGGGCAACCAAGATGCTGTAAAATATTCTCTCACCATGCTGGACAGCTTCCAGTCAGCCACACATTCATGAGAGTGGATAATACTCCACAGGGCACTTTGGTGCCAGATGGTTTTGCCTACCTGTAGGCAATATGAGTGTTCGCAGTGGGTTTAACGTAGGCTTGGCTAACCTATGACCTTTGGTAGGTCAGTTGTATTAAATGCATTTTTGATTTACAGTATTTCTGACTTATGAAGGGTTTATTGGGACATAACCCCATAGTAAGTTAAAAAGCATCTGTTTATATAACACACCAGAATTATTTATTCTATAGCACTTTGGAACATGTTCCTATTAAAGACGATCTATTATAAGACTGTAGCCATTAAATAAATATTTATTAAACACTGACAGTGTACATAATTCTAGGAATATAGAAACTCAAGTTCAAGTGGTCCTTGGCCTATATGTCTTATTCTTCTCTCAATGCTGCCTCAAAACAGGTGAAATCTTCTTACAACATTTGGCACATGGTACGCATGTATTATTAACTTTTTCTTTATATGACATTGGCAGGAAGAATACTTCTAGGAAGAGATAAGTGACACGTATAATTTAAAGTATTCTTATATTAGACATACAAAATTTCTTCTTAGAAATTTTAACTTTATAACTTTTTAAATTTGTAGTTTTTAATGATTTTCTTTTCATTATTGAGAAAGATGTTCTTCCTCTAGAAAATATTGTTGATTTTATTTGCTAAGATATGGATCATAAGACTAATTTTAAAGCAAGAGTTTGGTAAATAAGCTTAGGATTAATGCAAAAAAATATGACTAGGTAATAAAGATGTTTATGTAATGAACAGTTGTTTTATTGTGTTTGGCAACCTGTTCTGAATTTTTTATTTCCAAGAAAGCAATATAGTTTTATATAAAATGTTATATAGGATAGTTTGAATGTCTGGTCTAAAAAATGATTTGTAATGATGAGATGAAAAAAGTCTCCGTTAGTAATAACAGTCTGATAGTAGGCCACATATTTACTTTTATTAATTTTCACTTTTTCATCTTAAAATGAATTAACCATCTTGATGGTTTGCTCTAGGGGTTACTGTGTGAAATTATGAGTCAAAATAATTATGGTGCAAATGGAAAACAGAGTTTATGGCTTTTCTAAACACTTAAACGAGTTTCTGCAGTAGGACTGTATGAATTCTACTTCTGCATTGATTCTTCATATCACAGTTCCTCATATATTATAAATTCTGTTGTGCAATTCATATATAAAAATAAGATATGGGATTTATTTACTTCTAGCCAATATTGACAGCAAGTGAATAAAACATTCTTTGGCGGGGGAGAAAGAGATGGTTTATTGACTCTTAACCAATCCATGGGGGTGGGGGGTAGATATAGCCTTAGGGTAGATAAACCGGAGCCCTTTAGCTTCTCTGTCTGTTGATCTCTTCTGTTTTCCCATCTCTCAGTCTCTCTGCTTGGATTTTATGTGTGGTGCTTACAGTCTCAGGCCTCAGGATTCTTCATGTTCTGGGGAATGGGTTCTGGGTTCTTTACCTCTGGGGAATTTGGAGTAACATTTTTACAACCCTCACACCCAAAGGAAAGAGGTGCTTGTTAAAAGACAGTGCTGTCTGGCTGTAAGGGGGAGAGCTGAGACTTACAGCTAACCAGAATGCACAGTAGGGGAGGGTCAGTTTCCCAGTGGAAGAAGAGCGGGAACAGGATGGTATTTCTAGTGGGAGGAAAGGGGATGTCTGGGAGACAAAATAACAGAGGTCTACCTTCAGAAAGGAAGTCTTTTTTTTTTTGAGACAGAGCCTCAAGCTGTTCCTCTGGGTAGAGTGCCATGGCTTCACTGCTCACAGCAACCTCCAACTCCTGGGCTCAAGCGAGTCTCTTGCCTTCGCCTCCCAAGTAGCTGGGACCACATGCACCTGCCACAATGCCCAGCTATTTTTTGGTTGCAGCCATTATTGTTGTTTGGCGGGCCCGGGCTGGAATCGAACCCGCCACCTTAGGTGTATGTGGCTGGCGCCTTAGCTACTTGAGCCACAGGCACCAAGCCAGAAAGGAAGTCTTTTAAGAATTTATTTTTTTTCCAGTTTGGACCCTCATGTGGATTTTTGAATCTCAGAAATTGGTATTGGAAGTTACTTAAGGGAAAGGCAATAAGGCCACACATAGAGCATCTCCTGGCATCAGATAAATTTGAATCAGAATACCAGCTTCTCTCTTAGAAGCACTGTGGCCTTTATTATGAGTTGTGTCTCCCAAATTTATGTATTGACAGCTAACCTTGAGAATGTATGAAAGTGACCTTATTTGGAGATAGTCTTCTCAGATGCAATAAAATTTAAAAGAAGTCATTAAGTGAGCCCTAATACAATATGTCTGGTGCCCTTAGGGAAAGAGGAAATTTGGTGACAGAGATACACAGAGAGGGAAGCTGATGTGAAGAGACACAAGAAGAGTATGGCCACCTACAGGCCCAGGAGAGAGGCAGGAACAGATTCTCCCCTCAGAACACTCAGAAGGAACCAACCCCTGCATCTTGGGCTTCCAGAGTTTGAAACAAAACATTTCTATTGTCGAAGCCACTCAATCTGTGATTTTTTTATAACGGCAGTCCTAGGAAACAAATATAGTCTTGACTATCTTTACTTAAATTTATAGGGTCACTCAGTAAATATTAGCACATTGTAAAAATTCTCCTCCTCTTCCTCTTCCCTTTTTCATCCCCTTGTCCTAAAGTCTGGAAGGCCGATGACAAGTTTTGCATCCTTTAGCTCTTTCCACAAGTTCAGTGGATTTTAAAAGGCTGTTCACTAGAGACCTGTGTAAGAATTCAATTAATCTACCATGAAGGAGAGAGAGATAGTAAATGATTTATTAAAAACAGAAATAATAGTTATTATTATAGATTAACACATAGAGCTTTAACTAAAAGTCTATTAAATAGGGAGACCTAATGTAGTGCGAGTGAAGTTGCTAAGGAGGTAGGTTTTAGAGATAGATAACCTGCATTTTGAATTTCAGCTCTGCCATTCTCTATGCAATCCTGGATCATTCAGGGGTGTCCAACCTTTTGGGTTCTCTATCTCACTTTAGAAGAAGAGTTGTCTTGGGCCACACGTTAAATAGACAAAATGAAAGCTGATAAGCCAAAAAAAAGAAAGGTCCATGCATCATTTTGATGGTACTCACCACCCATCACCAGAGATAAACAATGTCCTCACATAATCCACGGTGGACACACCTGATGGGTAATCACTCTGAGTCTCAGTAACCTCTACTATAAGATGGGAGATGATACTAGCTGAATTAGGGCTGAATGGTTTCATAAATACAAAGTGCTCAGAACAGAGGGTGGGCTACAGTAAGCCTTCACTGCAGGTTGGCTTTTGTTATTAGTCTCTCTCTCTCTCACTGATTCTTAAGCCTAGTGGGAAACTATAATGAATGTTTTGCATGGAAGAATGTAGCTCATCTTGCCCTTTAATAGGTACTACATAGGGATGGGGGTCATTAGGAAAGTTTCAAGATATATAAAACTCAAGAAACGTAAAAACCATGTAGAAGGAAACAAATGAAATCTTCCAGAAACACCGGTAAGCCAAGCAAGGTGAAATTTGCACAGGTGAATGGGAAGGACGCAGTTGACTGTGTTTCTTGGAAATGAATCATGAACCATAACATAGACTGTCTCAGAACTTTCATAGTGGCCTACGTACATTTTTAATAGCATCACTCTCACATTGGCTTGAGCAATCAATATTTTAAAGGGCTCTCCTGTGTACCGAATGAGGCAGCACATTCACAGGCTGCTCATTGTCTCCCACGGCAAAGAAACACGATGATCTATTTTTCTCTTGGCTAGAACTTCTATGTGCGCAACTCAGGAATTAATGGTAGGATTACCCAGAAAACACAGCAGAATCACTTTCTCCCTGCCTCATTTATCCATGAACACAGCTCCAACTATAATTTGGGTCCTTTATCTTTAATGCCTGGGCACTGGTAGAATGAATGCCCTTTGTACAGGCAACACACCTGGGAAATGCTGCTGCAGGCTCCCTAATGAAAGCGAGGCGTAGAACAAAAGGCAGGCGATGAGGTCTTCGCAGAGACACCAGCAAAGCGCCGGCTGTGCTTGTGAAGATAATGCCTAGAAGACTGCTCATACCTAAACATACCTTTTAACAACCTGCTCTAACACACACGTTTCCTGCTTTAAACCTTGCTTGATCAGTGGGACAATACTCTAACGGTAACCTTGCAGGAGGACAGACTAACTCAGTGATATAATAGCCTGTGCAGTAATTTACAGCTTAGGTATTCGTGTAAGTCAGGCTGAAAGTGGCTTATTGTCCTTGGAAACTTTGTCTAGTGACCTGGAATGATGGAGATTTGTATAGTCTGTTTTTTAAAAAAATTCAAAGATCGTTCTCAATGGTTATCTGTATATAAGTTGCAAATATTTATCTACTTGCATGCAAGATTTTTTATCATGTATTCCAAATCTACGTGTGCCAATGATCACTATTATTTTATTTATATACTTATAAACATTTATAAATGATTTATGTGGGGTTCACATTTAAAATTTTATTTAAATTTTTATTTTTAATTTGTCTTAGATCTAAATTCCTCCTTTCCCCCCCAAAAAACTCAGGCCTGTGGACTAAGAAAATTCATACAATAGCCTAAAGGAATGATTTCACTTAGCAAATATGTAGTTTGCCCTTAAGCTACTGGTATAGAGGTGCACATAACAGCATATATATTTCTTGTATGTGAATTCAGAAGCTGCATGGAGTCTGTTCTGAAACATAAATCCACCAAATGATCAAGGCCAAGAAGTCAGTCCCAGATATGCTAGGGAAAGGGAGAGGATTTCTACTTTTACTCATTCAATTCCATGTAATTTGTGTGTATTTACATATTATAAATGACTGTGAATACCAAATTATTGTTCAAAATTACTCACATCTCTTCTCCTTCGAACCTCTAAATGTGGCATTCCTTACGGCTTTTCACTCATCACTTGTGTTCTTAAAATTCTCAACTTCACTTATACATGTATTTTTCATTTACACATGAATGTTTTACAGTTTCTATCTTGAGCTCCGGCTCTGCTTCTCCAACTGCTTCTTAAACAATCCACGCACAACACATCCAGCAAAATCAATACTATTTTAGCTCCTCCTGTGGTCCAAGTGCTCTGTGAGGCCCTGCAAAGATACAGGTAGGAATTAGGCCTGCCTCCTGTCTTTCCTGCATCTCTAAAGCTCATGCATAAATAGCATTAACAAGCCATATTGTAATGAGCAACTAATTAGTTAAACTGAATATTCAAGGTATGGGGAGGGAGAGAACTTAACTTTCACTGGGGGGATTTGGGAGGTATCATGGGACAAGTAGGACACAGTAAGGTCAGATATTTACAGATATAGATACAGAAACAGAAGAGGGGATGTGTTGACTTAGGAATGATGCTGAAAAGCAAGTCTGTTCAACCAATAGTGAAGAGAAGAACGTCCTCTGCGGAGGAGACTTGGGTGTGTTTTAGGAGGGGACAGTGGGCTGTAAGTGGAGCAGCAGGAGATGAGGTGAGAAAGGCAGGTCAGACCTCCTCTTCTCAAGGGGACTTTAGATGCTGGGTCAGAGTTTGGGCTTCCCTGGGAATGCCACAGGGAGACATGGAAGGTTAGGTGGTGTGCATGTCTTGGAAAGATGCCTCTGAGGACAGAGGGAAGGATGGATTTGAGACAGATTAGAGGCAGAGAGACTGGTAGATAGGTCATGGATATGACTTTTAAAAACACTTTCCAGTCCAAGAGACTGGAGTCTGAACTCCAGCCCAAGCACTTTCTGCCTGTGTGAACCCGGGCAGATTACTCACCTCTCTGAGTATCATCTCTTAGTCTGTAATACGGGGCAAAGAGGTCCTTGTGAGTTTAAAAGGAGAATGTGTGTAATATAGTCACCATGGCACCTGGCATATACTTAGTGAGCATTCCAAAATTGTAGCTAATATTTTCATTATTATTCCTATGTCTACACATTTTGATCAATTCAGTTCAGTACAGGAAATGTTTATTTGTCCAACCTTCTGTTCATTCAGTTAATTCTTCAGCACCTACTTTGGCCACCTTTTACATTCTAGGCCTTGGGTATAAAACTGTGAACAAAAATTTCTGACTTCTTGGAGGTTATGTTCTACTGGAGAGAGACAAGCAATAAATTAGTGAATGAGTAAACAAATAAATAGATGCCGTGTGGTGCTAGGTGCTATAAATAGGTCCTATGGATCATAGTCCTGACTTGTCTTGGAAAGTCTCAGTTTAGGTGTCATATATAGCAATTATTAGTAGTGTCTTGTTTCAAATGCCTTGTATAAATGTCTCTTCAGGTGGCAAATTACATGGTTACTCAGATAAAATGAATAATTAAAGAGGGCAAGGGGGAGAGAGAACTCTGCTGCAGGACTAGGGTGGGGATTACCATTTTATGATGGTTACTTGGGGAAGGTTGGACTGTTGAAGTGTCCTGTGAGCAAGGATCTGGAAGAAGGAAGCATACCTGAGCATGCTTGACATATGCAAAGATTAGTGAGAAGGTTGGCATGACTGGAGACGGGGAATGGGGTAAAGAATAACAGGAGTGGGGATTAGAGAGGCTCAACCACCTTTGCCTTTGTGGGTCACAATAAATATGACAAGGATTTTACTCTGAATGCACTGGAAGTCAGTGAAAAATTTTAGCAAAAGGGCAATATGAACTAATGCATTAAAAATTAATTTCCAGCTTTATAGAGGCATGACTAACAAATAAAAACTTTATATACTTAACGGCGTACAATGTGATGATGTGATGTAAGTTTACATTGTGGAAAGATTACCACAATCAAACTAACTTACCCATCATCTCACATAGGTATCCTTGTGTGTGTATGTAGTGCCAAGATTTAAGATCTATTCTCTTAGCAAATTTCAGGTATACAATACAGTATTTGTATTGCACATTAGGTCTCCTGAAGTCATACCTGCAAGCTTATGCACTTTGAATATCTCTTCATTCCTCTCATCCTTTACCCTCTGCTCTGGTAACCCACCTTCTACTTTTTTTTTGTTTGTTTGTTTTTGGCTTGAGCTTTTTAAGATACCCTGTGTAAGTGACATTATACAGTATTTGTCTTTAAATAAGCCAGTATTTGTCTGGCTTATTTCACTTAGCAGAAGGTCCTCAGGTTCATTGAGGTCCTCCAAAATGGCAGGGCCTCTTCTTGATTAAGACTGAACAATATCCCATTGTGTGTGTGTATGTGTGTGTGTGTGTGTGCATGCACTTTTCACATTTTATTATTCATTCATTCATTGGGCACTTAGGTTGTTTCCATATCTTGGCTATTTTGACTAATATTGTAATGAACAAGTAAGCATAGATTATCTTTTTGAGATAGTGATTTCCTTTTTGGAAATTTTTTTCCAGCTTTTTTGAAGTATAGTTGATAAATATAAATTGTGTTATATATTCAAGGCATACAATGTGATGATTTGAGATATACAAATCTGGAAGGTATACACATAGAGGGTGCCAAAAATGAATGCACATTTTAAGAAAGGAAAAAAATCACATTAGATTTATAATACTCAAGTCACATTAGACTTCTGCAATCATAAGAGGTGGTCAGTGTGACTTGTACTCATCTTTTGTTTTCAGTATATATTGAGTATTACAATTTTAATACAGTTTTTTCCTTTCTTAAGAAGTGTATACATGTTTTGGCATCCTCTGTGTATGTGTACATATGTGTACACATATACCCTGTGAAATGATCACCACAAACTGTTATAATTAATACACATTCCACTATACATACTTAATCAGATGGTGATTCCATTTCCTTTGGATATATACCCAGAAGTGAGATTGCTGGATTATATGGTAATTCTGTTTCTCATTTGCTGAGAAACCTCCATAGTATTTTCCATAATGGCTATACCCATTTAACTTCCCATTATGGGTGCACCTGGTACAGGGGTCTCCTTTGTTCCACATCCTCCCTAATATTTGTTATGGTGTGACTTTTTGTTAATAGTCATCCTAACAGGTGTGACTGAGGTAATGGTTCATTGTGGTTTTGATTTGCATTTCCCTAGTGGTTACTAACGGTGAACACTGTTGTCCATTGTCCATATCTAAGTCTTTTTTTTTTTTTTCCTTAGGAAATCATTCAGGTCCTTTGCCTGTTTAAAGTAGGTCAATTATTTATGGCCATTAAGTTGTGTGAATTCCTCCTATATTTTGGATATCAACTGGTTATAAGATACATGGTCTACATGTAATTTCTCCCATTCTATAGGTTGTGTTTTCATTTTGTTGATTATTTCCTTTGCTGTGCAGAAAGTTTTTAATTTAATGTCATGCTACTTGTTTATTTTTGTTCTTATTCCCTGTGCTTTTGGTGTCATATTCAAAAACTCATTGCACTGACCAATGTTGAAAAGATTTTCTTCTTTTTTGCAATTTAAATTTTTTTATTCATTAATAAAACAATAAACTCATTATATATTAACAAAAATATTTTATGAAAAAATAGAAAGGTGACATTTCCATTTTTGCAAAGTTAAAAACCTTTTTTTTTCTGTTTTTTTCCTAGTAGTAAATGGTTTCAGGTCTTATGTTTAAGTCTTTAATTCATTTTTAAATTGATTTTTATGCATTATATAAGGCAAGGGTTCAATTTTACTCTTTTACATATGAATATCCAGTTTTCTCAACATTATTTATTGAAGAGACTATCTTTTGTGTATTTTTGGGTGCCATTGTCAAAGATTAATTGACTTTATACATGTGGGTTTCTGGACTCACTGTTCTCTTCATTCATATATATGGCTATTTTTATGCCAGTACCATACAGTTTTAATTACTACAGCTTCATAATATAATTTGAAATAAAGAACTGTGATGCCTCTTGCATTGTTCTTCTTTCTCAAGATTGCTTTTGCTTTCTTTTGATATTGTGATTTCATACAAATTTCATGGTTCCACATGAATTTTAAGTTTATTTTTCTATTTCTATGAAAAATGCTATTGGAATTTTAATACAGATTACTTTGAATTTATAGATTGCTTTCAATAGTATAGACAGTTTAACAAGATTAATTCTTCCAAATCATGAACACAAGATATCTTTCCATTTATTTGTGTCTTTTCTAAATTCTTTCATTAATATTTTACAGCTCTCAGTGCACAAATATTTTACCTCCTTGATGAAATTTATTCCTAGGTATTTTATTCTTTTCAATACTATTATAAATGAGATTGTTTTCTTATTTTTTTCTTCAAATATTTGTTGTTAGTACAGAAACGCAGTTGATTTTTGTATGTTACAACTTTACTGAATTTTTAAACTTGTTTCTTGGTGAAATCTTTGGGGTTTTCAATACATACAATCATGAGATTTGGAAACAGAGACAATTTTGTTTCTTCTTTCCCAGTTTGGATGGCTGTTATTTCTTTTTACTGTGGAATTGCTCTAAGTGGGACTTCTAGTGCTATGTTGAATAGAAACAGTAAGAGTAGGCATCCTTGTTTTGTTTCTGATCACGGAGGAAAAGGATTTAACTTTTCGCAATTGAGTATGATGTTGGCTGTGGCCTTGTTGTATATGTTCATTATGACACTGAAGTACATTTCCCCTGTACTTACTGTGTTAAGAGTTTATATCACAAAAGGATGTTGACTTTTGTCAGTTACTTTTTCTGCATTTTTCAAAATGATCACATGGTTTTTGTCATTCATTCTGTTAAAGTGCTGTGTCACATTTATTGCTTTACATACACTAACAATTCTTGCCCTCCAGGGATAAATCCCACCTGATCCTGGTGTACACATATGATTCTTTTAATATGTTATTGAAATAAATTTCTCTCATGTAGAATGTCTCTCTGGCTTTGGTACCAAGTTATTGCTGACCTCATAAAATGAGTTTGAAAGTGTTTCCTACTCTTTAATTGTTGTAAAATGTTTGAAAAAGATTCTCCGTTAAATGGTGGAATTCAGTAGTGAGGCAATCTGTTTCTGGGCTCTTCTCATTGGGAGGAGATATTTGATCACTGATTCCATTTCCTTCTTCAGAAAATCTTTGCTCAGATTTTCTATTTCTTCATGATTCAGCCTTGGTACTTCGTTTGTTTCTAGAAATTTATCCACTTTTTCTACGTTAACCAATTTGTTTGCACATAATTGTACATGGTAGTTTCTTAGGATTCTTTGTATTTCTAGAGTATCAGTTGTCATCCCTCTTATTTCATCTCTGATTTTAATAACGTGTGTTAAGATTTACCAATTTTGTGTATCTTTGAAAAAAACAGAATCTATGTTTTGTCCATCTTTTCTGTTGCTTTTCTCATCTGTAATTATTTCTTTTTTTAATGTTTTTTAAATTAAATCATAGTAGTGTACATTAATAGTATCATGGGGTACAGTGTACTGTTTCTGTATACAATTTGAAATACTTTCATACAACTGGTTAACATAGCCTTCATGTCTTTTTCTTAGTTATTGTGTTATAAGACATTTATACTCTACATTTAGAGAGATTCACATGTCCCTTATAGGATGAACCATAGGCGTCATCCCACCAATTACCCTCCCTCCACTCACCCTTCCCCATCCCCTCCCCTTCCTCTCCCCTCTCCCCATATTCCTGGGTTAAATTAGTTTCATAGTAGGGCTGAGTACATTGGATAATTTTTCTTCCATTATTCCATGGTGTACATATACCACAATTTATTGATCCATTCTTGGATCGATGGGCTCTTGGGCTTCTTCCATGACCTAGCAATTATGAATTGGGTTGCAATGAAGATTCTGATACAAATATCTTTATTGTCGTGTGATTTTTGGTCTTCTGGATATATACCTAATAATGGAATTACAGGATCAAATGGCAGCTCTATTTTTAATTCTTTAAGTGTTCTCCATATGTCTTTTCAAAAGGAAAATATTAGTTTGCAATCCCACCAGCAGTGTAGAAGTGTTCCCTTTTCTCCACACCCACTCCAGCATCTATGATTTTGGAATTTTGTGATATGGGCTAATCTTACTGGTATTAGATGATATCTCAAAGTAGTTTTAATTTGCATTTCTCTGATTATTAAGGATGGTGAGCATTTTTTCAGATATTTGTAGGCTATGCGCCTGTCTTCTTCAGAGAAGTTTGTCTTCAAGTCTCTTGCCCACCCTGAGAGGGGATCACTTATTCTCTTATTATGTTTGAGTTTTCTGTGGATTCTAGTTATTTAACCTTTGTTGGAGACATAACCAGCAAATATCTTCTCCCTTTCTGAGGGCTGTCTACTTGCTTTACTTACTGTGTTCTTGGCTGTGCAGAAGCTTTTTAATTTGATGAGCTCCCAGTAGTGTATTTTTGATGTTGCTTTAATTGCCCTGGGAGTCCTCTTCATAAAATTTTCGCCCAAGCCAATTTCTTCAAGTGTTTTCCCTACACTTTCTTCTAGTATTTTTATAGTTTCATGTCTTAAGTTTAAATCTTTAATCCAGTGAGAGTCTATCTTAGTTAGTGGTGAAAGGTGTGGATCCAGTTTCAGTCTTTTGCAGGTTGTCAGCCAGTTTGCCCAGCACCATTTGTTAGATAGGGAATCTTTTCCCCACTCAGTGTTTTTAATTGGCTGTCAAAGATCATATAATGGTAAGTATCTGGGTTCATCTCTTGGTTCTCTATTCTGTTCCATACATCTACCTCTCTGTTTTTGTGCCAATACCATGTTGTTTTGATCACTATGGATTTATAGTGTAGTCTGATGTCTGGTAGCGTGATTCAATCTTTGACATTTGTTATTTCCTCTGGCCACTAACTTTGGAGTTAGCTTGATCTTCTTTTTCTAGTTCCTTGAGGTATAGAGGTAGGTTGTTTATTTGAGGTTTCTCTTTTTTCTTCATGTAGTCATCTATTGCCATACACTTCCCTTTTAGAACTCTTGGTTTGCATGCCTTATGTTTTGGTATGTTCTGCTTCCATTTTCATTTGTCTCAGGATATATTCTCTTTTGATTT
This sequence comes from Otolemur garnettii, assembly GCF_000181295.1. Lineage (NCBI taxonomy): Eukaryota > Metazoa > Chordata > Mammalia > Primates > Galagidae > Otolemur > Otolemur garnettii. Next base: position 64,534 of record NW_003852650.1, on the reverse strand, counting down.
CCTCTTGGGCCCATTTATTGCTTAGACTTATGTTGTTTAATTTCCACATATTTGTAAACTTTCAGTTTCCTTATTTTTTTATGGATTTATAGTTTTATACCAATGTGATCAAAAAAGACACTTGATATAATTTCCATCTTCTTAAATTTGCTAAGATTTATTCTGTGGTCTAACATGTTTTATCCTGCAGAATGTTTCTGTGTGCTAGAGAAGAATGTGTATTCTGCTGCTGCTAGATAGAATATTCTGTATACATATGTTTGTTCTATTTCATCAAAAGTGTAGTTCAATTACTGTGTTTCTCACTGATTTTCTATCTTGATGAACTATCCATTTTTGAAAGTTAGTTATTAAAGCTTTGCTATTTCTTTTTTCAGATCTTTTTAATGTGTAATTTTTTTTAGGTATTTAGGTATTTCGATGCTGATGACACATATATTTGCAATTGTTAGATACTCTTAAAAACTGACATTTTATGACTTCCTTTATCTCTTATGACAATTTTTAAATTAAAGTTTATTTTCTTGCCTTTTTGTAGAAGTATAGGCATTCCTGCTCTTTTCTGGTTTCTATTTGCATGAAATATATTTTTTCATTGCTTTACTTTCAGCCTATGTGTGGCTATAAAGCTAAAGTGAGTCTCTCATAGGCAGTATGTAGTTTGGCTTTTTATACTTTTTTTTGTTCCACTACTTTGTGCCTTTTGGTTGGAGAATTTATTTCATTTATATTTAAAATAATTTTTCATAGGTAATAACTATTGACATTTTGTTATTTATTTTATGTTTTATAGTTTTGTTTTTCTTCTCTTGCTAATTTTTATGATTTGATGATTTTCTATAATGTTTTGATTTCTTCTTCTTTATCTTTTGTATCTCTACTATAGATTTCTGCTTTGTAGTTAACATGGGGCTTATATTATATAAAACATCTCATAGCTGTAACAGTCTAATTGAAACTAATACTAACTTAACTTCAATTGCATACAAAAACTTTACCCTTTTATTTTCCCTCGCCCCACACTTTAAGTTGTTGATCTCATATTTTACTTCTTTTTATATCATGTATCTGTTACGAATTTATTTAGCTCTGTTTATTTTTTTTTTTTTTTTGCAGTTTTTGGCTGGGACTGGGTTTGAACTCACCACCTCTGGCATATGAGGCCAGTGCCCCACTCCTTTGAGCCGCAGGTGCTGCCCAGCTCTGTTTATTTTTAATGCTTTTGCCTTTTAACCTTTTTGCTATAGTTAAAAGTGATTTGTACACCACCATTAGTGTATTACACTTTTTCTTAATTTGCTAAGAAGGTACATACTACCTTTACTAGTGACTTTTGTACTTTCATATGTTTTCATGTTGCTATTAATAATTTGCATCTTTCATTTCAACTTGAAGAATGTGCATTTCTCATAAAGAAGGTCTAGTGGTGATGAATTCCCTCAGCTTTTGCTTGCCTTTAACTCTTCTTCATTTCTGAAAGACAGATTTTTCTAGGCAAAGTATTCTTGGTTGATGGATGATTGCTTATAATGCCTTGATTATGTTATCATTCTTTCAGCCTGTAAGATTTCTGCTGACAAATCTGCTAATCATCTAATAAGCTTGCTTTATGTGTGACGAGTCTTTTCTTTGCTGCTTTAAAAATTTCCCCTTTATCTTAATTTTTGACAATTTGATTATAACATATGCTGATAAAATCCTTTTTTAGATTGAACCTTTTTAGGAATCTTTGAGCCTCAAATACCTGGATGTCCATATTTCTCCCAAGACTGGGATTTTTGTGTCATTATTATTTTTTTTTTTTTTAGTTAAGTTTTCTGTTCTTTGCTGTTTCTGTTCTTATTCTTGGCTCTCCATAATATGTATATTATTTCTGTTCATGATGCCCATAAGCCCCATAACATTTCTTTATAGCTTTTCATTCTTTATTCTTTTTTCTTTCCCTCTGACTGAATAATTTCAAACTGCTAGTCTTTTACAGGTTCACAGATTTTTTTTCTCCTTGATGAAGTTTGTTATTGAAATTCTTCCTGCATTTTCCATTTCATTCAGTTTAGTCTTCAGTTGTAACTTTTTTTAACTTTTAACTTAATTTTTATTAAATCATAACTGTATACATTTATGGGGTGTAATATGATGATTTGATATACAATGCAGAGTGCTTAAATCAAACTAATATAACCATCACCTCACTTACTTATTTTTGTGGTAAGATATTTATAATATACTCTTAGTTGTGTTGAAATGTACCCTTGCATTGTGTACATTAGGTGAGATCCCACCCTGCACTTGCTCTCCCCTTCTCCTACCTTCTCCCTCCTCTCCTCTCTTCCTTTCTGGACTGTCTGTGTGTTTTATCATTTGTATGAATGTGTGTTTATATATTGGTTTCACGATAGCATTGAGTACATTGGATCCTTTTTTCCCCATTCTTGAGATACTTTACTAAGAAGAATATGTTCCAGCTCCATCTAGGTAAACGTAAAAGATGTAAAGTTTTCCTCTTTTGTTATGGGTGCATAGTATTCCATATTATACATATACCACAATTGCTTATTCATTCATAGATTAATAGGGATTTAGGCTGCTTCCATGACTTGGCAATTGTGAAAAATTTATTCATGTATTATTTTCTTGATTTTGCTGAGTCATCTATCTTTTTTCCCTTGTAACTTCCTGTGTGTCCTTAAAATAGTTATTTTGAATTCTTTAACAGACATTTTGTAGATGTGCACATCTTTGGGGTCAGCTCCTCAAAAAATGATTGTTTTCCTATGATTGTGTCATTCTTCATTGTTTTCTTTTTTCTTGTACCTTGAAGACTTGTGTTGTTGTCTTCACATTTGAGGAAGTGGTTTCCTCCTGCAGTTTCTACTAACTGGTTGGGAAAAAGAAATACCTTCACTAATTAGTCACAAGTAAGAATTTAAGAATCTCTCATATATATATATATATAATTTCAGAAGAAAAAAATTCTCTCTCTCTCTATATATATATGTATACCCATTCCATACCTTTTTAAGGATAATTATTTAAACTATGTGTCTTCTCTCAATTCTATAAAGCTTAGCTGGGCACTCAGTCTCCCATTTGTTCCCTGGAGGGCAGGTAGCCTGAAATGCTGTTTCTGTTCCTTCTCCCAGTTCTGCAGAGTTGAACTGGATGACTATGTTTGTAAGCCATCTGGAATGACTACACTTGCTGTCTGAGGAGAAAATGCAGGGAGCTGGCCATAGGGTTTGGGAGGTGGCAGTAAGGTTTGTGGGGGCATTTGAGGCACCTGTATACCAGTTGAGAGAGAGTCTGTAGGTGAAGCATCCCCAACAGCTTATGAGCAAGCTTCTTGAGTCTCTGAAGTTTAGTAGGATGCATGGCCCTTTCTCAATTGCTGTGATTCCCTGCCTCTTTTCCTTGCTTCCAGCTTCTTTCAGTAACTCAGTTATGCTAATCCCCTCAGTATTTTTTAATGGGACTAGAAAGTGGTGAGCTTCTTGGGTAGCATCTTGCATGGCTTGGAAAGGCAGGACTCACTAAACTGTCACTTTCTTCTACAGAAAGACTGTAGGCAAGGGTCTCTCTCTTCATACTGAGTTGTGCTTTTTGGGGGTGGAGTAACAAGAGTAAAATAAAATTGTTTTTACTTTTTTCAATATGTATATAATTAGATTTTTTGCTTCAATGGTGTGCTGGTACTTCACTAGACTCCTACTTGTCAATATCACTGCACTGTGGGGAGATGATGATAGAAAACTGTTGCACCATTTGTTAATGCTACTCTTGAACTACTGTATTTTAAAAGGACTTTCACTGCATAGGATAGCAGGGGTGGAACCACAGAGATGAACGAGGACAGTGTTAAAATAATGGAAGAAAGAGGTGATGGTTCTTGGAAACATGATGGTAGCAGTGTACAGGATTAAATTATGCACATGTTTTGAGAGTAAAACTCACAGAATTTTCTGTGGATTGAGTATGGTACAGGGTGCAATAGAATTTATAAGAATAAATCCAAGATCTTGGGCTTGAGCAACTGGAAGGATGGAGTTAGCATTTAGGAGGGGCAAGATTGGTGTCATGGGAAGGGGAATGGGGAGCTTAATTTTATTTGATCTTTCTCTATTAGGAATCCAATGGGAAGTATAGAGTAGCATTTAGATAAAGTTGTTTGGTGTTCAGGGGAGAAGACCCAGGCTGTAGATGAAAACTTGGGAGTATTCAAAATGTAAATGTTATTTAAAATCATAAGACCGGAGAGGATTATTTATAGGGTGATTAAAGATGCAGAAGAGAGGAGGTCTAAGGACCAAACCTGAGCATGACAACATCTAAAGCAGTGTTTCCCAACCTTTTGTTATCTCACAGCACCCTTGAACCTATCATTGAACTTCCGTGGCACACTTAAATTATGTTGAGCAAAGAAAAAAAGAGTAAAAGAAAAGAATACACTTACTATGCTTTGAACTTTCATAAAAAATAATTTAATTAATGGGCTTTAAAAATTTTGGTGGCACACCTAAAATTCTCTAATGGCACATCAATTGAAAATCACTGGTCTAGAGGCTTTGGTGATTAGGAGGAACCAGGAAGGTGGAATCTCTGATGAGGGGTGCCTATGTGGTAGGAGGAAGACTAGGAAAGTGATGTCCCAGAAGCCCAGTGAACAGTATATTTTATTTATTTATTTATTTATTATTTATTATTTTTTATTTTTTTGAGATGGAGCCTCAAGCTGTCCCCCTGGGTAGAGTGCCATGGCATCACGCTCACAGCAACCTCCAACTCCTGGGCTCAAGCGAGTCTCCTGCCTCAGCCTCCCAAGTAGCTGGGACTACAGGCACCTGCTGCAACGCCTGGCCATTTTTTTTTTTTTTTTTTTGGTTGCAGCCATCTTTGTTTGGCGGGCCCGGGCTGGGGATTCGAACCCGCCACCTTAGGTGTATGTGGCTGGCGCCTTAGCCGGTTGAGCCACAGGCGCCGAGCCTGAACACTATATTTTAAGGAGGGAGTGATGACCTGTAAGACTGAGCTAGTAAGGCTTGTGACAATAGGGAGCTCAGTACTGATACTCCCAGGAATTTTTTGGTGCTGTTAAATAAGCATCAACTGTGGATTAAAGGCTGAAGGCATTATAATATCATTTCTATAGTATTTAATTTCCACATTGCATTCTCATTTCTTAACCATTGACCCAGAACAAGTAGGAGGTGGTCATTGGGCAGGTTCTTTCAAGCAGGCATCATTTTAGATACCAGGTAAGTAACCGCTTATTTTCTTCTAAATGGCTCCAGGAGTGAACTCTTCATACCATCCTCCAGCCACGTTTGTGTTTTATCAACCTGAAGTTGAATACCTTTTTCTTTATGTTTAACAGAACTCTGTCCATAAGCCCATTTCTTCCTGTTGGGTCTTTTGCCAATATGGAGAGCAATTAATCACCTTCACTTTCATAAAAATTCCCTTTGTGTACTTGACTCTAGTAATCAGATCACCTCTTAACCTGCTCTTCTGTAGGATAAACAACACTGCTGCCTTTCATCCTCTCTTAAAGGCCCTACTTTTACCCTCTTAATGTGTAAAAAGATAGCATTTTAGTAAGTATGGTCTCTTCTAGGCCTTGTTGCCCCCAATTCTTGCAGACACAATTTTTTTTGATATTTATAATTCTTGAGCATTCTTCAGCATATCTTTATTTGTAAGAGCAAAAGAATGAATTTATTCTGAACTAAGATTCTGCCATTGGCCAATCTTAGTATTGTTGCATTCCCAAGTGTGTCTTTGTGTGTGCATGAATGTGTCAGTGTGTTTGCTTGTCTGTCTGTGGCGTTTGTGCGTGTGTCTGTGTGAGCAAGAACACTCCATTCACAGTTTAGCTCAAAGAAAGGAAATTCGCTTTACCTCTGGTGGCTGCCTGTCACCCAGCGTGGTCATTCAGCTGCTCTCATTTATTAGTGAAATTCCATTTTCAGTATATTTGTGTGCTCTTGAAATAGCTGATGGATTTGAGTTACTTTTAAAACAAATAATAAACTGGATATTTATCCAAGGAGCTAGGCTTGTTGTCACTTTTTTCCTACTTTCAAAACATCCCATGTCCATCCTTCAAGTCTGAACCTTTGGGCCATTGGAAATCATGAAAAATAGGTGGAAAGGCAACCTCAGAAGGAAAGCATTCCAGATCATAGAGTACAAATGACAGGTGCTTCAGAAATGGAATAGTTGTTAGAAGGGATACTGCAGCCTTATGGTTGAACAGGTCTCTAATGCACCAGACTTTTGTTGATTGTACAAGCAAGGTATTTTATCCTGCTGGGATTTCACAGATTTTACATCTTTTGATGTTAATAATACCTCATGCTTTTAATTTCATTTTGGCCACTTTTCTTGGCTAGACAACTGGTAGGTTAATTAATATCTAGGGTTTATATACTATTTGGCTTTAGTTTTTCCATAAGGGAAGTGGAGTATCCCATATCTCCATAACTGAGCCAGTAAGGCTTGTGACAATAGGGAGCTCTGTACTGATACTCCCAGAATTGTTTTGGTGTTGTTAAATAAGCATCAACTGCTTTTTAAATGCCAAAGGCATTATAATAATATCATTTCTATAGCATTTCATTTCCACACTGTGGCTTTAGGTTTTCCACATGGAAAGTGGAGTATCAGTGAGCGGGAAGTGCACTTTGATAAACAAGATCTGTCCGGAAAGTACCTACCTAACGTCTGTTAACACCTGTATATCTGGACAGACCTCGTATGTTAGGATGAAAGAAGCTCTGTGCAATGACATGCTTTATTTGTGTGCACATCTATAGAGGATAGGAAACTAAGGCACTTTACAAAGATTTATAATTGTTTGGCTGCCTCCAGATGCCCTAATTGTATCTGTGTCTACTATCAATGATGTGCTGATCCAATCCAATATACTGAAGCCTTGATTTTTCTCAAAGGTTAAAGCTGAAAATAAAAGCAAGACGGCTTTGTAATTTCTATTGATCCTGAGTTTATAATAATGTCTTTGGCATTGTAGGAGATCATTGTCCTGACAACCACAGTTTGCTTTTAGTCTCAGCTACTGAGGCTATTAAATGGGCTGGTGGAGTGCTCTCTGGAATGTTCACTCTTCCAAGTGTTTTACATTTAACTACTCAAAATATGTTAAAATGATAGGTCTCCATGCTGTAAACCCACAAATGCAAGAGGGAGGCAATCCAGCTCCTCTATCCTATCTCACTCCTGCTGACTGCAGAAGTCTCTGAACAGCAGGGACACATAAACTAAATTTATCACTAGATAAGTCTTCCAAACGATCAGGAGGGTGAAAGAAAGTGTCTTTGGTATTTTCCATAGGGAAGGGTGAGGCACCTGGACCTTCGAATCACATTTCTCCCTTGCTGAAGTTAGCGCTGAAAACCACCCTAGCATGCAGTGGTGCACAAATGTGCACTGAAATTTTTAGAATGTTCACTGACCATCTGGGAGCCTTTGTGCTGTTTAAGAATCTACTGACCTACTGGCAATTAATGCACATAAATGCCTACATACTTCTGGCAATTAGACTTTGGGCTTTTGCCTGCCGTTTCTTTCTTTTCCTCCTTTCTCTAGGCAGCCACATTCTGCAGTAAGACCCCAAGTGCTTCAGCCCACAGGGACAGTGTGGGACTGACCTCTCTGCCTGGACTGGCCCTGTACTGTTGTTTGCTTGCAAACAGTCAGTTACCAGAAAATGTGGAGTCAGCTCCACTCCCGATCTACTTAATTTTCTTCACCCCATGCAGTGGGTTTGTCTCTTCTGCTGCCCCAGCTGTTCCTGCTTTTCCCAGCGTGGCAGAGTCTGCCTCAGCTGCAATCTGGTCTTCCTGTGAAGTTCCTTAGTTGGCTACTTGACCTCAGCTGCCCGGCCTAGATTTTTCATTTCCTGAGCCTTCCCAACCACCACTAAAAAACTAACAGTAGTGGCTGCAGCAGTAGCACTGACAACAGTGGTCTGGTGCTGACTCCAGCACTGGACCAGGGTTCAAATTCTGCCTCTGTTCCTGTTATTAAGATAAGTTGCCCAAGATAGAAAGCAAACCCTTCTGAGCTTTGCTTTCTTTAATTGTAAAATGTAGATATTGTCAATCTGCTATAGGAATGACAAAAATAACAAGCTTTAGCAGATTGTAGGCCCTTCATGACATCCAGAGCTATACCCTGTTTTGGGGGTCAGTATGCAAATGTACCAGGTAAATGGCAACCCTACCTTATGAGACCTCAGAGTTGTTTGAAGATGTGACTCTTAAGTATGAGAAATGTGAAAACCTGATCCAGATTTCAAATGAAATTTGAAGATTAACTGTGGGAGGTAAAGCATAAAGTAGAAGACAATTGATGTTTTCATGGAAAAGACAGTGTGCTATAGGAATTGACTCTGGAAGAATCGAGGAAAATTTTAGGGAAAGGATACATTTGAACTGGATCTTCTAAACAAGTAGAATTTTAAGGGGTTGTAGAAAGGAGAGCCTCCTGGATAGAAGGAGCATGAACAAATTCTGGAGAGTCAGGAAAGTGCAGATGTGGAAGGAAAATGGGGGTCAAAATTGCAGCTGGAGCAGGGAACTTGTTCTATGATGGTACAAGAGATAGTAGGACTGGGAATTTTTGCCAGATTTAGTAAATGAAAATCTAGGATCCCCAGTTAAATGTAAATTTGAAATAACAATGGATAATTTTCAGTCTAAATATATTCCAAATACTTTTTTGCTAATACCTACACTAAAAAAAAAATTATTTGTAGTCTATGTGAAATTCAGATTTATCTGAAATTCAGATTTATCTGGACATCCTGCACTATATCTGGTGTTTGATATGACCGTAAACACCAAGCCAAGGAGTCTGTCCTTGACCTGAATCAATAAGAGTTCTAAAGAGAGGCATGAATTGATGAATAAAGCATTTTAACAGAGATCAACTTGATAAAATGCCAGAATGGCTTGGAGAGAGAGTTAAGAGGCAGGAAGATTGGCTGGAGGATATTCTCCCTTAATTTAAACCCTTGGTCTCATATATATACAGAGAGAATTCTCCTGATAGCTTACTAGGCAAAGATATATTTGTTCTTTCTACAACTTAGAGAGTTAGGGAATGTAAGGCTGCTGGATAAAAGCTTACCGCCTAACATGGCGGTGTTTCTAATGAACATTAGTCCAAGCTCCCAGGACTATTAATACCACCTATAAAAGAGCTGGCATCAGGAACCTATCATATATCATCAGGGAAGGGAGAACATATAGCTTTTTGTGGAATTCTGTTGGTGAATCTTAGTGATGGGCATGTTTCCTGAAACACTATTGCTTTGTTTTGATTTAGAGCCCACAAAGATAAGGAAGAAGTTCCAATAGTAATATTGTTTATTGATATCTTTTAGACAAATTTAGAAAACATTAGGACATGCTTTTATATTCATTTTTAGAGATTTATCTGGTTGCCAATGAAAACTAAGTTTCCAAATTGAATGCCTTTTTCCTCTCTCAACAAAAGGAAACAAATCTATCTTTTTCTAGATGAAGTAATTTCTAAGGTTGTGATTGTACCACAATTTTCAAAGCAGAGATTTCTTTTTTTATCTAATTTTGTCAAATTTATTACCTTTTATCTAATTTGCTTAAATGCAGCTATTTGAAAACACACAGCATTGTATGTCTTTTTGATGGTTTTGATTATTTCCTAAAGCACTTTTATTAAATATTTTTGCTGAAATAGAAGAGACTTAGGCAACTCTTACAATTCTGAAATTGATTTTAGAAGATGCCATGATGTATGAAAATGTTTTTCTTTCTACGTTAATTATATAAGAAGTTAAAATGTGTATTTGTGGAATCCTGCTAATAATATACCCAATCCAGGCACTCACCTTTGTCATCTGGTGCAAAGACAAATATCAGATACTCTGATACTAGAGTAGCTGAGCTCTTATTTTCAGAGTAGTTTCATGAGGATGCTAGAAGAAGTACTCATGAAACTACTGGCAATATACCTGCAATGACCTTCGTAAGATGCACAGGTGACTCATCTTAGTTGTGGATGAGCACCTTTACTTTTTAATCTCAGGAGTTTGAAGTGGTGGGTAAGCAGATTGGTTTTAGCATACAATGCTTTCTTACTTATAAACACTTAATGTGTAACCCAAAAGATACGTATTTTTTCACTACTGAATCTTCTAAAGGTGGTGAGGTTTCACAAAGTGAACACATTCAGGTGTAAAAATGCAAATGATAGAAAGGCATCTCTATTTTATTCTTTAAAAAGTCATTCCAGGAAACCTCATCAGTAAAACACCCCACACAGACTCATTCTACAGGACTCATCTATAGGACTAATCCAGCAGGTCCACCAGGTCAGAAAATAAGACCTAAATAGCCATTGATAACCAGGTTTGTCAAGATGACCTCCTCTGCTGAATGCTGCCAGGCACTGCCACTTTCCTCACCAGTGGGACAGCAGGGAGGAACTGGCTCTTCCAGGTAATGGACATTTCTGAGTTTTTGTTCTCTAAGCCCAGTAATTTGAGGCCAAATAGTCATTAGCTGATAGACATGTACTAGCAACTTGAGTTTAAGTTTAATTTTGGTTGAAGCTTTCGCTCTTTGGTTGGACAGTACTATTTCCTGTGTAGGCAGAATTTTTGTCTTACAGCTACTGAAAAAAATTCTTCAGCATTATTCAGATAAATTCAAGTTTAGGAAAATTGGCCTTCCCTCCAAATTCCATGCCTAATTCTATGGATTCACATTGAAATTAATTTTAAAATGCCCTTCACTCTTTTGACCAACTCCACCCCCATTTCATTGTCTCAAACACCTTGGAGTAGTATTGCCCAACTCAGCAAGGCCAAGTCCTCCTTTAACAGATATCCCATAACCTTTTCTCCTTTCCTTTTCAGAATGAGTTAATATACATAAATGCCTCTAGCAAATAGACAGAAGAGTTACTCTAGTCTACATTTCCACTGAAAGCTAGAGCAAAAAGAAAGATAGCACAGAAGCGGAAGTGGCATGATTTTTAGAGCTTATTCCCCAAATCCCTTCTCATTTTGACCTATGGGCCATTGCTCATTTTCATCATTGCCTGAGTTTTATTCCCCTGGCTTATGTTTCTTCTTTCATTTCCTCAAAAAAAAAAAAAATATATATATACACACATATATATGTATGTATTATATAAACTTTCAGCTAGCTTTATTGGAGACTAGGTACACTGGGATAAGTACTAAAGAAAAGCTGTAGTTTGGCTTAGGAGTAAGAAGATCAGCAATTCCTTTCATGTAGAGAAGGTTTCTCAGGCCTACTTTCTCGTATCTTCTTACATAATGTGGGATAATTGAGTCTTTTTAAAAATAGAACTAACACCCTTTGCCTGGGGCTAGCAAAAAGTCTTTTTTTGAGGTGAATTAGTTCAACTTTTAAAATCTGTATCATAGACGCTAGGGCTCCTTGGGAGAGGACACGCTGATGTGCACATACTTTTTTTTTAGATGGATGACCCATCAACATTTGCCAAAAATATGATTGAAATATGCATTCTCATCTGATTGAGGACTCTATAAATTGTCGGGTAATCTTTCAGAGTTTTCCAAATCTGGCAGTGTGCTGCACGCACTGAGAGAGAACTCTCACTAGTTACTCAGTGTGAATGGAGATGCTTTTTGACCCAGCCAAGAAGTCGGCCACATTATCAATAACTGTAATAGCCATTAGAGGGTAGAACAATGATTTTTATCAGAGATAAATGCTTTATATTGATGTTTGTGGAGGCACTGTGGTATTGGACCCTGAAGACAGTTCTGCAGGGAGATGAAGCTGAAGCTTAGGAGCCATTAGAATGGTGAGAAGTGACAAAAGCCTGCCCACTGTGGAGACCAAAGAGAAATCTGGGTACACTGAAGAGACCTGCAGGAAGCCGAGAGGGATATTTGCAGCATGTCAGAAATCAGGGCTGTCCAAGAAAGGGTGGCACCCTGGTATGCCAACAGCCTTCCCCCTCAATTTGATATTAAAAATGTGCTAGAAAGAGCTTCATATTTTAAAAAAAATTCAGAAGCTTTCTCTTTGGATTACTTCTTTTTTAAATACAGGAGAATATTGTTTTTGCAAATGAATATATAAATATTTTAACACTTTAAAATCTCTTAGAACCCATTAAATGATTACTTGTCAAAGGAATATGCTTCCCATCTCTAGTTCACTTGCATAGGCTAAAGCAAAGGATGCCTGTATTATTCCCCTTCTGTGAAAATAGAGTCTAGTGTTTTCCTGAACAATCTATGTCATGCAATAGACCCTGCCAGTTTAACACTGTTCCTTGAACTAATGCACAGATTGGAGCTTTTGGAACAAAGGTATCATGTGCTTACACATTTTATCATTTGGGCACAAAGTCTTCTCTTTGTGTTGGAAAGCTACCTATAGCCTATTATCCTTTGTCTTCTAAAATTAAAAAAAAAGAATGTTAGAATTCCAAACATTTTCTGTGTTCCACATAAAGGCAATATATAACGCAATCTGAAATCCTTCCAACAGAGGGCTCTATGGGTTTGATTTAGATCAAGAAAGAAAGTGAGAGAAAACTACTTGGGTTTAGGTTGCTATAGTAAATTCTGTATTATACTTAAAAATAGAACTGATAAAAATGGAGTCAGTTGAGTTGAACTGACTGAAGAATCATCCAAAGATGAAATGTAAGATCTACTCTTACAAGACAGAATTTCATAATTCTTTGAATTGATGTTCTTTTTGAAAGACAAAATATATTTTACCATCTATAAATAAGAAAGTAGGCAAATGAGAGATAATCCATGCTTTAAAGTACTATTAATATTACCTCATTCAGTTACATTTTAAAAGAAAAAAAGGAGCTACTGCATTCCTTTTCTTTTTGGAGACATTTTATCTTTGCTGTTGGCAAATAATTTAGTGTTGATAGAAGCAGATATAATATGTATATCAAATGCCTTGTAAATATTTAATACACAAAATGTATGTTTGCATGCATGTACAATGCAAAATGTTACTAAAATACTTTACAAAAAGGCATGATACTGTTTAAAAGGTAAAGTACAAAAGCACAAGAAAAAGCTAAAATCTAGTATATTTCTTTACTGATGCATGTCACGCTGACTTTTTCATGTAGGGTTAGCTTTGTAATTCTATTTTCAGATCGGAAAGGGTTATAGTATACATTAAAGCAAAGAATAAACAAAAACAATAAATTCCTTTTGGACTCTAGATCTTCATCTTCTGATTTTAGGAAATGCTTTATTTTATCACATCTCTTTCAGCGTTCTTTGAAATGCATGGGCTCATTGCATTCAGTGAGCAGACAGCTTTTTAAAATGTTAACCCCTCTTATTATGTCTAGTTGAAAATGTTTATTTCATTTGATGTAGAGATGTTTTAATGGCATAACTAATATTCTATTTGAATAAATAATTTGGAATATATTTACCCAAATTTCCAAAATGACCATTAAAATAATCTCAAATGTCATGTAGAAATACTGGCATCTTAATAGATGTTCATATTCATAACCAAAATGTTTCCTTATAGATCTTCTTGAATACAAATACAGATTACGATTTAATATTTGGGATAAACCATTAGTATATAAGCTATGTAATATATGTATTTATAATGCATAGTAAAAATTTCTTTATGTCTTACATGTATATTTATATTTATACATATTATATGTGTATATTTATGCAATAGTATATCAATATATTTGATACTTATAATCTACACTTTCCAATAGATATATAGTAGCTTTTAATATAGTGGCTTTAACCTGTTAAAATTTTGCTTTGATCAAATATCATACTTTGATCTGATAATATTAATAACCAGAATCTTTGTTTATTTTGAATAGTATATTTATAACATATGTCTTTACTATGATCTGTTATTAAGCAGATAAAATTTGATTTCATTAGCTATACAATCACTTTCAATTATTTTTTATTTATAAAACATTTCATGATAGCAGGATACTTTAAACCCCATTGCATCCTGGGTGTTCATATGGAATGTGATCACCAATTCTTATGTTTCCACTTGTCTTTTGTTTTCTTTTTCTATGGATTAGAGAAGAGAGACTTCTAATGAGATCCAAAGAAGATTCAAACCAAAATGTTTACATTTTTTTTCAGATATTCCTAAGAATAAATAAAGGTTGCTTTGGGTACAGTTTTCACTGAAGGAAAGCATCTTTTCTAATTTTAGTTTTGTTTTATTTAAAATATTTGAAGCGTGCATTATGACTTTCAGTGAATTTCCTAAGAAAGATCCAGCAGCAATAAACAGCTATTGCTTCTCAGGATTGCTATTTTTATATTGTAAGATTTTAGATGTATTTCTGTAATTCTTACATATAAATTATTCCAGAATATTTCTCCTTTTGCATGTAGAAATGATGATTTTGTTTGGTTTGTTTTTATTCATCAATGCTGAACTTAAAGACACAGCACTGTGCATTTTGGCCAAGAATTGAAGTGCAGAGCACGGAACCCACATGGAGCACATCTAGACAATGCCTTTTGCTAACATTCTTGCCCCTTTTTTGTCACGTGGTCCAGATATTTGCATAACTTTACCCAGGTGGAGGCTAACCTTTACCAATATTTCAATTTTTTAATTGAAGAGATAATTATTTTGAAAATTGTATGAAATGCTAAGAAAGGATAATGCAGCCATGTTTTAGACTCAATTTTGATTAAAAGTAACAAGCACCTACATCTAAGCACACTTTTATATAATAATGTCAACAACATATATCTGTAGGTGAAATTTAGAAAAGGAGTCATAAGTGGTATCCCCCATCATATTTATGCCAAGGTATAGATCAGTATTATTTGCATCTGTGAGTATTGCTTATATGGTTATATGAAAAAAAAATAACAAAAAACAATAGTATTTTCTAAAACCAGCACACAAAGCTAATGGTTTGCTTTGTGTACCTGCCGGTTTGGGTTACTATTAAAGCCACCCTCGAAATTCTCTTTTCTTTGTGCAATATTTGGTGTTTTTCTTTTCTTCAGGGCAGATTGGTTCTGCCTGCACTTTATTCCCGAACCCACATTCATTCAAAATGGATTGCCAGACTTAAATGCTCTATCTACTGCGGCTGCTGACTAATAATGCCTCTTCCCCACGCCAGCTCCCACCCCATCATACTCCGGTGATCTCTCTCTCCTCTCTCTCTCTCTCTCTCTCTGTCACATACACAGAGGCACTGGTGGCCCCATTGTCAACAAAGAATGCGTAATGGTGAAGTACTCAGCAGTAATTTTGGTGATGTTTTGCCTTGCATGTTTTGAAAGTATTTCTGAAGAGTATAAATAACTGTGCCCCAGACTCCCCCCTCCATCTTTCTCTGTGCTGATATTTGGAGCTAAGCTCTCATCCAGAGGGGCAGCCTCAGAACTGCAGTGGCTGGAATGCTTTCAGGGAACAAATGTGTGGCTCAGTGGCTCCCTCTTTTTTAAATAATATTAGCACCATATAGATTTAATAAAACGGGTGAGTGAAAACATTTTGATGATGGGGCAGTTTCTCTGATCTGCCAAGAAAAGCATCTGAATGGTTCATGTACCAATTAATTATTGAAGCAACTGAAAATGCAGGCTACTGTGCCTTCCTCCTGCAAAAGGGTGACAGGGATGTGTGTGTGTGTGTGTGTGTGTCACACATGTCTATGCTCTTGGGCTGTTGTTTATACATATGTGTATATTACTTAGAAGAGAAGATTGGCCAGAAATTTATTTTGAACTTGAAAATCACTGAGAGATTTTCTGTGTGTGCGTGGGGGGTGGAGGGTCGGATGATACTTCCGTGTACTAGGAACACAATTCTTTCTTCTTTTCCCTTTTAATTTGTGCTTCTTCCACACCACCTAAATGAGCCTCACAGCCAAACATCACTTTTAATTTTAAATTCTATTTCTAGCCTGTATTTTATTAGCACCTTTTCTGTTTTACAGTCTACTCACTGATATGGCACCCGATCTGTTGTAAGCAAACAATGCGGTTATGTTTCATGTTCCAATAAACAGTATTCTGCCGTGTGGTGTATTCCCAATATTTTGTACCTTATTTAATTTGGTTAGATTTGGGGAGACTATTTCATGATATTTGGACTTAACTTTATCTTTTTTTTCCAGATTCAGGGCTCTCTAAAGTTTTAAGGTAAAGGGAGAACATATTCTTGGGTTATTGTAAAATTTGTTGCTTTGTATTGTG
This sequence comes from Otolemur garnettii, assembly GCF_000181295.1. Lineage (NCBI taxonomy): Eukaryota > Metazoa > Chordata > Mammalia > Primates > Galagidae > Otolemur > Otolemur garnettii. Next base: position 48,267 of record NW_003852650.1, on the reverse strand, counting down.
ACAATAGTGTTCACATGCCTGACATCCTCATAATAATATTAAGCTCTATTTTTTAGTGTGATGTACTTTATACATTTGTATAAATGTCACAGCCTGTAATCACTTCCTTTGTCATCGACGATTAATCTAAAAAAATCGAATAATTCACTGCCCCTTGCCATTTACATATCGTCTGCTGCCATCTGCTCTTCTCAGCAGCAGTAAATGATGGGTAATTAACTCAGTGCCTTTGTCTTTCCCTTGCTGAATGTCTGACACATATAGATTTTTCTCTGTGTGCGTGTTTGTGCGCGGGTGTGCATGTGCATCTAAGAGGAAGAGGGAGGGAATGGGAAAGGAAGAAGCAAGAAAGAATGAATGATACTGCAAATATGGAAGTCAGCATAAGATCATTTTAGGAGAAACAGCCAAAGATACTGGATCAGAAAAGAAACCATACATATCTCATGACCACGTCTTCCTAAGCCAAAAGAAAAACCTGCTGGAACAATGGCTGCCTTGCACAAGCAAGTGTTCTTCCAAAGCCTTAGAGGTCAAGGTCATAATGCAAAATCAAGCAAAGGCTGTTTCTGTTTACTAAAGTGCAAAGAAAGATCACGTGAATGAGACCAAGTGTAGGGCGCCCACAACCCACATAAACATTGAAATTGACTTCTGAACCACAGTCCCCAGAATCTATGTTAAAACATAGGAAATAGTTATGGAAAGGAAATGTCAGTTAATTTTGACTCTTGACAAATTTAAAAAAATTAAAAGTATGATGGGAAATTCACAAGAGCTTATAAAACTGAAGAATATAGAGAAATGCTTAAAGGAAAGTAATGTCACTGTCTTGTGTTTTCCTCAACTTCATGTAAACCTGACATAGCCCAAGAGAGCTTTGGAAAGGAATCCCATGTTATTCTGAAAACTTTATATATAATATTACTCTCACAATTCTTATTTAAAACATGTATCTTGTGATATGTCAAAATTATTTGAAAGGTGGCTAGTTTTGGTAACATCAAAAGAAAAATAACTAAAAGATAAAAATTTAAGGAAGATCAGACTCTGGCTTGTTCAACATGGTCTTCATGCTAAGTAAAGTTAGACCAGAGGCTAAGTACCAGAAATCCATCGTGATCTTTTTCACATGAAATAACTGACGCTCACTTCAGCTAAAGATCACATATTTTTGCTTTCTGTAGTTTAAGTAAACTAAATCTAGTTCTTGTTTTTGTCTAGATCTTGTTTATAAGATACAGAGGTATAATATCCTGATCTTACATTCTTTATAATTTTTGTCACGGTGTGCTCCCGAGGTTTGATCAATCTTTGAACTTTCCAGTGAAGGAAAAAGATAAATCTAGAATCCAGAGAAATTCTTGGAGTTTCAGTGTGTGCAAGACTTGCTACTTTTGTGATGCAATCCTGGCTCTGTAGCTCTACTTTCTGTCTGCTCAATGGCTATGGGAAAGCCTCCTATTTTTCTTTTATGAATGTTATGAATGCTTAAAAGTATTTATCTTTTGGGTTAATCTTTGTGGTTAATCTTGCTTCCGCATGTATTACCATGGGACCTCTGAAGGTTAAATGATTTGTCCATAATCATAAAATATCTGGACACCACTGAAAGGCCATTGAATTGTTGAATTACATTTTCTACATTAGTTTAAAATGACTTTCAGAGATGACTGAATACATATATTAGGTGACAAAATGACTAAAAAAATACACAATACTAAGTCACTTAAATATAAAAAAGGAACATTAGAGAAGTAAAGACATGGATGTCATCTCTCAGGGCTTTTGTTAACTGTGTGAAGTACATGCATTTTATGGAACTATTTAAATTTCATAAACTTTTTATGACTTGCAGGTAAATTTGTCAGCATCTAATTGAGTAAGAGATTCCTGAAAGCTTTCATTGCAATCGTTAATTCAGCATCATTGTTCTCTCAGGCTGTTACGTGACCCAACAGGCTGGGAGAACAATATTGCTGGATATAATTGGCATATGTCAGCAAAATATAATTAGTAACAAGCCTCTTTCTGAAATGCTCTTTTGTTGGTTAAAAAAAAAATGTTGAAGATATCTTCTTGGATTAAATTACAGCTTGGGTTTCTCTTTCATTTAATTTTGGTAGGTCCTAAAAAACAAGATGAATTAATTTGAATCTTTATGCAAGGAGCAGGTATTGATTTTCTGTGCTGTGCAAATGCTTTGATGGACTTTCTTTCCTTCAATGGGTTTTTAGTTTAATTCTGGGTACGGGAGCTTTGTGTAGAAAATACGGGCCAGTGTATTATCAAAGGTACCATGCATACCCAGCCTAAATTAGTTCTCCCCTGCCCCAGTTTGAGTTTTAGAATAGGTTCAGTGACAGGCCATTTCTCAGGAGTTGTAAAAAATGCTGCCCCCAAATCAGCCTCTCAAATAGCAGCTTTCTGACTGATAGTAGCTTATGCCAAAGAGATGAAACCAAAGAAAATACTTGGCTTGTTTATTACAGTATCTCCTAGATGTTTAACTGCAGAAGTATTATGACTCATTTTGGTATTGGGGAAAAATATGTTACAATTGTCTTCCAACTAGGATGACAAAGAAGACAAGCATAGGAAGGAAGATGGGTACCTTTCACTATAGGCAATATTGGAAGGAAAAATAATACAGTCATAGGCAACGTCTTCAGATAGGAAGAGAAAAATACCATTTACTTTTGTTGCTGTTGTGATTGGGCGGGGGAGGGGTGGGAAAAAAGAACTTTGCAATTTCTTAAAAACCGAAGATTCTAATGGAACATCATTTTAAAGATAGGGTGCTTTACAGTCACATCTAAAAATGTAATTTCACCTACAGCCACATGTAGAAATGTAATTTTACCTAAGAATGTTGTGACCTTGTGGTTGTAACCAAATCTGCATGAGTGGCCCTATCTGACCTAGGCCACAGGTTCAGGAGGGTGGTCCTGGAGGAGCAATGAAGGCCAGGAAACACATGCTTAGCCATCCACATTGGCCAAAACCTGTGCTGGTGACCCACATGCTCTATGCCAAAGACAAGTCTCAGTCTCAGTCTCATCCTCATTGCCAAGTTTAAGCCTCACATCTTAAATGTCTTCCTGACCCATGCTCCCACCCTAGGTCTGAGGTTCTTGGAGGGTGTCCCTGTCTCCTAAGCAGTCTGCTACTGGTGTTTCTGGCCTGCCAGCTCCTCACTTCCTTTATCTTGTCCCAGGTCCTATGTTCCTGGCAGGTCCTTCTCCACCCACCTTTCCTCCATGAGAACTACAACTGTCCAGCACTTGTGTTACCTGTCTCCTCATCACCCTTTACCACACAGAGATCATTTTAAACACAAAATAGCATTGCAGATAAAATTAGTTTTAGAGGTGAAGGAGACAGGGTGGGGAACAGATCTATCTATATATATACACATAATTTATCTCAAGTCTTATGGGCAACTGTAATTGATTCATACTTTTGGTCTTTTTTTGATTTAGGCAATAGAATACAATCAAATTAGTAGTATTAGTCAAGTTTGTATCAAAGTCTGGAAAGTCATAAAAATAATCACAATAATTCAAAGGAGACTTACAGATAAAGGCCACCAACAAATGTTGCTTTTTCAGGGATAATTTTCCATAAGACATAAAATGAACAGAGGCCAAATAAGCTCATCACAAATAAGTAGGCTGCCACAGAGAGGCATATGGTAGCAGCAAGCTCTGGGTATATCAAGTGATAATGAAGTGTAGGCCACAGGAAAATTTGAGAAGTGTTAACCAAACTTCCAAGATGATGAATCAAAATGGGGACTATCTGACATTACCAAATAACTAACTGCTTTATTAAAGGACTTTTAGCAGTTTAATTAAAATTTTTTTTCCTTTTGAAATATATACCTTGAGTTTTCAAAATTATCATTTATTTATTATCTTTCAAGGAAGCAGGTTGATAGGGTGGGACAAGAACTGAATCACAAGATAAGAGAGATGGTGACTGGGTGGGGCACTACATCTTGACAGGTCTCAGTTTACTCATTTGAGAAATGGGCCAGTGATTTGCAAACAGCACCCTGTGGAAGTGTAGGGACATCGCGGAGAGGCTCAGTCATGGTTCCTAGGTGTGTGATTTTTCCTTCCGCTTTAGCCAGAATTACTCTAATTTGTGTTTTCTATGTTTTACCTGCCCATGATTTTTCTTTTCTTCTCTTCTTTTTTTTTCTTTTCTTTGTGTTTATTCTTCTTTTTATTTATTTATTTTTAATTTCAGGTTAATGTGAGGATACAAAGAACCAGGTTACAATATTTTCTTATGTTAGGCAGAGTCTCTTTTGAAGTTGTTACTTTTTTTATTAAAGAAAAAATTTCACAGCTAAAAAGAATATTTGAAAATCTTTCTTCTAGACATAGTCAAGAGTATACTCCCTCTAATTAAATGCTTATTTGGGGGAAACCTCTCAAAAACTAAGAAGGATGGAGGGTGGACAGGATTAATAGACTGGTATAAATTTATAAAGGACCCATTTTTGCATATGGAAGAAAAATCATAGAGTAGGCAGGAGGACCTACCAAAACAAACAGACACACAACAAATAAACAAACTGTCTGAAATGCAGAGGATGTCCATATGAATAAGATGAAACTTTTACTTAAGAAAAGATGGAATTATTAGGAAAAGGCTTAAAAGTGCAAATGAATAATTCCCAAAGTAAACTAGAGTATTTGCTTTCATTCTCATTGTAAATATGACTGGAAGTTTTGAGAAAAAATAATAATGGATAATTTTTTCCACTTAATTTGTTCAAAAAAAACTTTAACTTGAAATTAAGAAAAAATTATTTCATACTTAACGGGTTAAACACTTTATCCATGCAGGAAATGATATTAGAGGAACTGTTTTTCGAATTTCAAAATAAATCATTGATGTAATAAAGCAGCACTTTTGGACACTTTAATTTTGTATAACAAAAAATTAATATTTTTATAGAGAACATTTAAGTAGGCACAAAAGTGTGAGCATAGGTGTGTGCATTTAAACTGCTTAAAATTAAAATAACTGAGGTAGCTTTTATATGTTGCTGAGTTGTGTATTCATGGTGATAGAGTCAGTTTTTATACATATTAATTTAACTTGAAATCCCATATTTGAACATTAATCCTCATACTCTATAAATACAAAAAGGATTTGTATCGCAAAATCTAGTCATCCATTTACTTATTAATCACCCGTTCAGCAAATGCTTGTAGTAATCCTTTGTGCCAGGCACTTATTAAGAGTCCTGGGGAAAGAAGGATCAATACAACAAAGCCCCTGATTCTGAGGAACTCGCCGTGTACCGAGAGTGCTGGGTATGTAAACAAATAGTCACAATGCTTCATCCACGCATGACAAGTTCAGTTAGCTTTGTTTCCTTTGACAAACCTTAAGATGGTTTGGTACTCATAAATGTTTTATTTTCTTTTATTAGTCAAAGTGTACCCCTGCTTTTAAGGGAACAGATACTAGCTAGAGCTGCTTTACCCCTGGTGAACAAGGACAACTTTCTTTGGGACGGCCCTGGAGAATGTCATCCAACCTCTGCTAGAGCTAAACCCCATCTCTAAAAATAGCCAGTTGCTTCTTAGCTATGAGAAGTTTCCCCCAAATAAGTATTTACTTAGAGTGAGTATACTCTTGACTATGTCTAGAAGAGAGATTTTTCTTCCATATGCTGTGAAATTTTTTCTTTAGAAAGAAAATTCACAACTACAAGAGGGACTCTGCCTAACATAACAGCCTCCCAAGTAGTGTAGTCCCAACTACTTGGAAGGCTAAGGCAAGAGAATCACTTGAGCCCAGGAGTTTGAGGTTGCTGTGAGCTATGATGCCACGTTACTCTATGGAGGGTGACAAAGTGAGAATCTGTCTCAAAAAGAAACAAACAAACAAAATAACCAAACAAACTTGGCCCTCTCTCTTCCTGTATAATTTCACATTTACTCTGACTTCCCCCAAAAGTATGGCCCTAAACACATCCATTTAAGACCGATGAAGCAAGAGACTAGCTGTAGAAAAGGAAAAGAAACAAAGAAACAGAAAAAAGGGGAGAAGAACAAAGGGTTGAATGCAGAAATGTTTCAAAACCAATTAAGAGGCCATAAGCTTGAGTGTATGTACTTTAGAACCAGGAACAGAAATCTTGAGCAGATAATCTTGACGTTATTAGAAGAAAATTGAAGGACCAGTATAAAAAATTTATTTTTTATTTTATGAGGGCAGAATTAAATAGTATCCCAATTGAAGACAGCATTGGTATTCAGAAATATAATCTTCAGATCATGGGAAATAACCTCATGTCCATTTCTGAAAATCATATTTTAACTGGGACGTTGACAAATTCCATTCAATGTAGGAAAGTAAAGGTCAAAGAACTTGTCAGTTACCTTCCAATTCTAATTGATACAGTCTAAGTTAACTTTGGGTTTGTTGCATAGCTTAAATATGGTCCCCCATGAAAGAAAGGAAAACAATACCTTTTACCCTTCCTCCTTTTTTTTTTCCATACAGTGAAGGATGAATTCAATACATTTTAGTGAAAGAAATATCAAGTCCTGTCACATAAGTTTGTACTTCAATGCCACATTGGGGGAATTATTTTTATGTGAAAACAAGCTAGCAGATAGCAGAAGGGAAAGGTCTGGAAGTGGAATAGAATAGAATGAATTTTAAGGCATTAGTTTATTTTGAAGCATATTTCTTCCAGCAGAAGTGAGCATGAACAATGCACGTGTATTTTGGCACAACCATTTCACTTTTAGAATTGTGTCATGAAGAAATTATTAAGGATATACGTGGAGTTTTCTGTAAGCATTCATCTCAGTGTTATTTATAATAGTGAAAAGATGGGCATAACTACACGCCAAATGTTGGACAACGTGTTAAATAAATTGTCCACACAATGCAGTGTATAATGAGTGGTTGAAAGGGAAAGCTATTCATACAATATTGGTAAGTGAAATAAATCAGATTAATATTTGTGTATGTATATTTTTGCATTCTATGCATAAATATGAAAGAAAAAGATTGAAAGGATAATATGGTGATGTGACTCTCTTTGGGTAGGGAGGCTGTGGGTACTTCATTTTAATTTTCTTCTTTTTATTTACTTTCTAATTTTTCTTTAATGAACTTGTCTTTGAAATAATAAAATGTGTTTAGATTTAAAACAATATGTGTTTTGTAATAGGAAGTAATATATGTATTTACATATATCTTTAAAGCACATCATTAGGTAAAGCTATATATGTGAGATACTGACAAACCCTCCCGCTGTTTTCCTCATGCTTCATACATACATAATCCACCCCTGAGTGTGGTCTGTCCAGCCTTATGTCCTAATAAAGCTGCAACAGATCAGGCTTATTCCCACCTTGGATCATTGCTTGAGCTCATCTCTCTACCTTCCATGTTTTCAAAAATATACATGGCTGGCCCGTTTTCATGACTCAAGGCATGGCTACAGGGGAACTTCAAGAAGGGGCCCTTTCCGATCACCTTCCTTCAAGGGGCATTCCTCTTGGTTTATCCCTATCTCACTTCCCTATTTTCCTCATTGTGTCATTGATCACAATTTTATAGTTCTCTTGCTTATACATTTGGATGCTTGAAAATGCCTTTCTCCTTCTCTAGAATATAAGCTTCAGGAAGGCAAAGACCTGTGATCACTGTATCTTCATCTCTGAGCACTGGGCCTGATATATGGTGGCTACGAGTTACCCACTAAAACATTTCAGCAAGGATGACAGTTTTTCATCAGAAAAACTTGGAGAACCAGTATTGGGCAGAGATAAACTTACTTGAAGGTCTTACAAACATGAATGTGTATCATATCCATATAAACCTATGTATATACATACATATGCATACAAAAATCTGTACACTCATGAGTGTTTAATTTATACATATTTACAAAATATAGGTATAATATGTGTATTTACTATATTATATAACATCAAAATTATTTGTATAAAATATATGTAATATTACACAAAATTTTAAGTGTATGTTATAGTAGAGAGAAATAGATGATCAATTCCCCCCATGGGTTCATGAATTAGCTGTAACAGACATCAATTCAAGGTTTATCTAGTTGCATACACACAACTTCTCAGTTCTCTCTCTGGATTCTTTTAATGCAAATATCAAACGTCATTTTTTTCCTATAATTTTAATGTGCATTCTAAAAAACCCCATAATTCTATAATCCCACCTAAAATTGACAATAATTTCTTAATATCCAGCATTTTATTTCCTTCCTTCCTTCCTTCTTTTCTTCCTTTCTTTCTTTATTTTTTGAGATGGAGTTTCACTTTCTTGCCCTCGGTAAGTGCCATGGTGTTATAGCTCACAGCAACCTCAAACTCATGGGCTCAAGTGATCCTCTTGCCTCAGCCTCCTGAGTAGCTGGGACTATAGGTAATACCATACTGGCTGGTTTTCCCATTTTTAGTAGAGACAGGGGTCTCAATCTTGCTCAAGCTGGTCTTGAACTTCTGAGCTCAAATGATCCACCTGCTTCAGCCTCCCAGAGTACTAAGATTATAGGCATGAGCCACCATTCCTGGCTTCAATATCCAACATTTTCAAAAGCATATATTTAAAAAACATGTCTTCATGTAAAACATGCCATTTTGTTTTGAAATTAAGCTTTGATTCTTAGGTTCCTTAGAGTTAAAAATCGAGGCCCCCCCCTTTTTTTTCTTCTTAACTTGGTTAATTTTGTAGCTTTCAAAAATGAACCCCTTTTCAAGTTGCCTCAGGGATAAGATAGCCTAACTCTTTCCTTATGCATTATTTTTTTTTTGGGGGGGGGATCGCAGTCTTTTCATTTTGTTAATTGCCTTCAAAGAGTAAATGATCCTGAAACTCTGTTCTAATGAATAGTCTGAATTTGTAGATAGTCAATACATATTTGTTGATTTTAATTTATTCTCATTTGGTTATTGTGGTTAACATAATTTGGATATCAATTTATGATCTGTTATATAAAAGTAATCTTGGTTTAGTCATATAAGAGTAATCTTGCTTTTTCTTTTTCAATAAGCCTCTAGAATTATAGTTTCTCTCTATACCTTAAGCTGGTCCAATTTCTTAAGGCAGTTTGAGATAACATTAAGTAATTGATTGCATTGTGAGTTATTAATAAGCAAAAGAAACTCACATATTCTTCAGAAGTTTGCAATGTCCTAGAAGAAAGGCACAATTTGGTGGCAAAAGGAAAATTCCAGAAAGTTGCTGTAGACATGATATCTTTACCTGTGCCACGTTCCAGGTTGTTAATAAATTATGTTCTTGGTCTCCATGTCAGGATGCTGAGCTGAAAAGTCAGTGAGAGTGTTTCTGTTTGTCATTCATGTTTTTGGCAAGTCAGCGTATCTTCACTAAACCTTACCAGCTCTATCCAACTGTATATACTATATCCCAGCCTAATGGATTGCCAATGCTGGTCTTTTTTTCTCCTTTCTAAATATTGCCTTCCATCTATTTCACATTGTCATGTGTTCATCAGACTAGTAGATAAAGGAGAGGTGGAAACATCCCTGGAAGCTTAGAGCTATGAGTGTGGCTTTGGTGGAATATTATTCTGAAGATTCACACATGTAGTGACCTCAATACTAGTGAGGTCAACGTGACAGTGCAGTGTGTATTGATTTGGTCCAATTCAAGAAATTGCTCATTTTTGCTTATATTTATGGAAATAAAGCAGTAGTCTTTCATCTTCCAATTACATGTTACTGAAATAATGTGATTAAAGATGAAACTAGACTAATGTTAACAGGGCCTGTGTTTCTGTCATAAAGTGCAAAGGAACAATTATGTAAAATTAATATATTCCTAAGGAGGTGAATATGCATTCCATGATCAGTTATTATAACCCTCCGTTCTTGCTTGTTCAAACCAATTTCATGCTAAAATACCTTGACATATTTTCTTTTTATTCCTGGCTCCCTCCCCACCCCATTCTATCCCTGCATCTTTAAATTATATTATATGGTAAATTTTTCTATAAATGGGAATATGGTATCTTTGAGATGAACAAGGTTCACAGGATTTTAACATTAGAAGAGTTCTGAATAGGCATGTCTGTTATTTTTATTGAAATATTGTCAGCTATTTATTTTTCTTAACATAATAATAAAAAAGATCATGTGTGGAGTAGGAATTACAAGTTCATACATTTGGCAACTGAACTGCTTTTTCCTAGGTCATTGCTTTGCTGTCTAAGCTTGAAATCACCTTTTGGAACCAATAATGTGGAAGACACATAGTTGTGACCCCCAAAAGATAAATCTTTTATTGCTTAAGGGGGAGGGGAAGATTAAATTTAGGAATGCGAGGATTATATACTAATAATTTTTGCTTTAATTTATGTAACAAAACAGCTCTAGCCACTAAAGTATATGAAAACATACATGTTATATTTATAATTGGGTTTTGATGATTTGCCTTTTATTACTATTTGATACAAAAATCATTTTAACTGAAACACTGCAATAACAAAAGACCTCTGGTATCTGTTTCACCTCATCACTGAGAGTATAAAAATAGAGAAGGGAATTCTGTAGGACAGAATTTGATGGAAAAATATAGTATAGTTGGTTTGAGGGGGTCTGTTTCTTAAACTTATCAAACTACACCAACACCAGGAAACGTTTACTGTGGGGATATGAGATTCATGCCTAAGCGCTCCCTTCGGCTGCCAGGTAAGGAATATCCGAGAAGTGACAGCAGCATAGCATTTAAGGGCATCAGTCTGGTACCAAACATGAATATAGAAGAGATGGAATCACTGGGTATTGAGCAGCGGGGAAGGAAGTGATTTGTGCTGCCTGCTGATATATAAAGGTATATTATGCACAATAAGAGCAGCTTAGTGTCCTGGGCTCTGTGGCTTACCCACTCTAGAAGTGAAGGGACAAAATATGCAGGATAAGTGTATCTTTTAGCATGGCTGGGGAAATTATTTGGTATTGATTTTCTGAAAGTTTTGTCTTACATGTCAGCGTTTTGTTGGCCAACTTTGCAACATAAGCCAATCACGTAGCTGCAGAGATAAAGCGCGGCTGCTTCCCGTGGTAGGTAGGCAGCCCTGCCGCATTAAGAAAGCTCTCGCCAACTGCGCCGCCTCGTCTGGGGAATTGTAATCTCGGGGAATCCCTGAGCCTGATTGCGGCTCTCCTCCCAATTGTGCACTTCTGACCTCTGTATTGATTTTGCTCTCTCATCAAAAGCGCTGATGTAATTCCATGTGCTGGGATCATGCCGTGATTTGCATTTGGGAGCGGCAACTGTGCGCTGACCCCAAACCATTTCAGCAGAATGAAAGTAGACCAAATGGCAGATGTGTTTCCCCATAATATTAGAGTCTATTGTGCCATTTGGTAGTTTTTTTTTATTGTATACAGAAAAATGGCATTCTCAACCCTGTCTGGGTTTTGATTTAATTTCAAGCAGGAATTGGGAAATTCTTTAAAATGTAAAGGGATCAAAAGGGATTTTATCGATTTTCACATTTGTTGAAGCTTAACACAAAAATGATAAAACATCTGAGTATGTGTCCAGAAATTGTAACCCATTTAAAAATTATTTTATTATTTTAGGTTTTTTCCCCCAGTGTGTTGTTACTGATGTGAACCAGTCGGGAAGCCTTATCACTGACACTCAACCTAAATATTCTGAATAGAGATACCGCTTAATAATTTTCTGAAGAAAATAGTAGCCATGTTGTTAACAGATCCAATGAAATTTAAACATTGACTGTTAAATTATTTTGTTTGTTTCCACCTCCCCTTTTTCTAACTCTTTCTTTTATCCCTTTTCTTCCTCATGTAGGGTGGAAAATGGAGGGGGGGCACCTTTTGATGCATAGACATCTAAAGAGACCTTCATTGACAATCACTGTAAACCTGCATTTATCTGCTCTTTCTCCCATCTTGCCTTTAGATGCTATCCACTCTTACTTGTTAATGAACAAATAATTACAAGCCACTTAGATATAGATGCTAGGAATGTAGCAACGAGCAAAACAGATGTGGTCCCTGTGGAACCGATAGTCTAGATGGAGACAAATAATTGAACAAATAAATATGAATATAACAGAAGGTAAAGGTTACATTAACAGATGACAGTAGAAATTGTTCTATGAATGGAATCATAATTATCTGGAAAAATACTGAAAATAAGTGGAGGGAGGTGTGCAAATGGAGAAGGAACTGTGTAGTGGTGAAACCATTCTTGGAAACTAAGGGAGGGGTTTACCAGCTGTGCTATATGGAAGGAAAGAGAAGGGACTTGGTAGATGCAGAACCAGGAAGGTCGCTCTGTGATCCTCGTGGTACAGTGGAATTTCTCTCCCTTCTGTGGAGAAACGGTAACAGAGCTTCCCTTTGCGCTTAGATCAGTGAAAGATTAAGCCAAAGAGGCACAGGGGAGCTGGAGGGCTGTGGTGTTTACTAAATAATTAGCAGAAGTATAGGGAATACTCTGGATTCTCACTGGCTAGGAATTTGGAGGCTCAAGCCAATGGTCCATAAATATATATATATATATTTGGTTTTAAATGCCATTCGATAAGTACTGTGAAGATAAATGACAGAGAGGATAATAGAGTATAAGAGGATTCTAGTTTAGATTGATGTGGGGAGTGGTGTCAGACAACACCTCTTCATCCCTTAAGATCTTGAGGGTGCTTAATTTTATTTTGAAAGAGGAAATCTTTTTATCTTTCTATGAGGAAATAATTGCAGAAATATCTGAGCTATACAAAATTATTAAATTAGAAAATCTTAATAATTTAAATGGTATGGTACATTTTTAGTTTATAAGTACTTTCACGTGAATGGTCTTAAATCCTCAAAGCAATCCTGTAAAAAAGGTGATATTCTCATAGAAAGGATGAAACGATGGACAGTGAGGCCCTGATCTACTAAGAGCTAATAAGGAGTAAGTGGCAAGGGCAGAACTGGAATCCAGGTCTTCTCACTCTAACCTGTACGTATGCCCTTTCCACTAGTGTAATACAGTGTTTGGAGCTGTGGGTGCATTCATCAATGGGTTTTTAATTTTTATTATTAACAATCCCAATTAACATAAGAGTTCTCAATTTTTTTAAAGCACATTCTATTAAAGTGTCTAGGACTGTATGTATTGAATACCTCAAGGTTCACTTCTGGAGACACTTTGTACTGTGGCCCTAGAGGATTGAAAGCTGTTCCAGGTGGGCTGCCCCATACACTTCCCACTGGCCTTGAAACAGGAAGAAATGTGATGGATTTTTATGGGGGAAAAAACCCCAAACATCTCTGAAGTCCTACCTTTAGAAGCCAGATCCAAAATAACAACAGTATTTCCAGACAATAATGAAAATAGTGCCACCCCTGAGCTCCCACAGGGAAATAGGAGGGTGCAATTAAATAATCTCCATGTTTTGCCTTTTGTCTTGGGGAAGGGTGGTTTAGAAGCCTTTGACAATTCCCTGTCCCTTCTATCACATTCCTGTGATTAATGTTTTATGTCATAGGCATAGTTCTATGAATCACAATTGGCAATATGTTTGTTCTTATTAATCATTATTAAAATCAATAATTACAGATAACTGAGGGGACTATCCTTTATATAACCAGAGGATGCTGATTAGCCGTGTTTATAACACGCACATTGTTCATTCATTATCATTTGTTACCTGTGGTTTTAGTTCAGAGAAAGCCACTGCATCTGAGTTCTATGGCTCTAGGTTTAAAGCTTGGCTTGGCCATGTTAGCAGAGGTCTGACCCTGGGTGGTTGATTTAACTTTTCCAGGCTTCAGACTCATCAATAAAATGGGATTAATGATACTTAACTCATAAAGGACATTTTGTGATGAAATTAGACTGAATGTATGAGCTAAGCCAGTGCAGACTTTTTTTGACATCTTTTATTCATTTGGGATGAACAGACCACTTTAAGGGGTCTCTCAGGGTGCCTAGGGAACAGCATAACTTGGATAAACCAAACAAGAAGGGTTTCAGCCACTCCTGTTATGGTCTAAATACTTGGATCCCGATCTTAATGAAAGTCACCTGCCTATGGATGTCGTGGTCTTTTCTTCATCTGTGTATTTTCTTTTCTTTCTTTTTTTTTTTTTTTTT
>NW_003852650.1:28843-33895 GCF_000181295.1 Otolemur garnettii | reverse complement strand
GTATGTGGCTGGCACCTTAGCCACTTGAGCCACAGGCACCGAGCCCATCTGTGTATTTTCATGATGCAACTTGATTACATTCTCTTTGCAGGAGTTAAAAGTTGTAATCAGAAATGAAAGGTAGAACCCAGGCCTTTTGAATATGCTTATGTTAGTGCTATGTATTCCCTAGCCTTCTTGTTCATTTAATCTACCAAGAGGATTCTTCAGAAAATCAAAGTCCAACTTTGCAATGAAGTGCTAGAGCCTGGTGGAACTGCCTCATCATGGTAGGAAGCACTTGCAAGAGTAAAGTAAGTGTTTTTGTTCAAAAGCACAAATTTAAGCTCTTCTGGGGATTCTATAGTGTATAGTGACTTGAAACTTATTTGTACTTTATGAAAGTAAATATATCTATTTATTATTTCCAATGAGGATAAGTTTGGGAAATGTTAAATGGCATTCTACCTCTTCCTGCCTCATCCCAAATATTGATTGCAGTAGATAACAGTAGCTGTGAGCTATGAATAGTTTGGGTATCATAATCTAGAACTTTAGACCAGGAAAGGTCAATCTTTTTGAGTGTGGCTTTACTACCACTTTACTACCTTTTTGTATGGCAAACTTTGTTCTTCAGTTTAGAAGTCCCTTGAAAGTTGATTGTCATCTGTCTTGCTTAGATTTATTTACAGAAAAAAGTATCGTAAAATTATTTTGTACATTCAAAACCACTACTTTGGCAACCAAATGTCTGATGAATATGTTTTGGCATTGCTGCTGAGGTAAGGGCCATGCCTTTTGAAACAAGTTCATGCTGAGGCTGCCTATATCCATCAGCATTTCATGTGTCGATTCTTGCTGAGATAAAATATGAAGAAATAGAGGACATGCTAAAGAATGCAGCTTTTCTCTAAGATTCAAATCTTTCAGGTAACACTGTAACAAGAAGAATAACATGAAGCAAATGCAGCATTTAAAATGACATACGGTCATTGCAGCAGGTGGTCTGAACTAGTTCATGATGTCAAAACTTTCCTTGCCAGGGATGCTTTCATGTGTGTGAGGAGCCATGTGTCATGATTATTTTTTAGAATGAACAATGTTAAGTATACAAGTACAGTGTAAGACAAGAATATCTGTAACTGCACTTTGGTGATGATTGGTTTTTCTTTTGATAACTTTAAGTCGGTTAGTATTTCCAGGGCACATTTAAACAATTCCACAAGGGACTTGGGATCACCTCCTCAGTCAGAGTAGTTGGGTAAAAAGCTCGTGAGAGACTGCAGTGCCATTTCCATGTCATGGCGGTGGGAAATGAGGTCCACATGTGGCGAGAAGAGAGCAGTACCCCGGTGAGGGCCAAAAGGGTGACCAACAGGACACCCTCTGATAGGGCTCTTGCGCAGAGTGGGGGCAGCTGCCAGTGGGGAGCGTGGACATCTGCTTGCCCCACTCACATCATACTCAGAATCTTTTTAAGGGTTTGGGCTCAGCCTCTGGAACCATGATGATCTGGCTCTTATTTCCAAGCTACTGAGAAGTCCGTGCTTACCTGAGAGGATGTTAACATCACTAATGCAGCTGCAGTTCCCCCCACCCCCTGTATTTTTCCAGTGAATCAGTATAAAGATCTATTAAATAGAAACACTCTGACAGCATCTGAATGTTGCCTACAAGTACTTTTTCCAGGTTGCTAACCACATCCATAAAGCCTCTACTCCTATGCTATGAAGCATTTTGGATATATTCATAAATGGTGGTTTTCCTTCATAGGTTGGTTTCTGCTACCTCAGTATATAGAGAAGATGAACATTTCAGCCCTTCCACGGTGACAGGTGATGTGTCTGATTGTTTGCTGATGGTGATTTGGAATATTGATGCTTTAGAAAAATAACTACATCGAACAGGCAATCTGCACAGCTCACAAACTACACAAAGAGCATTGATAGAAATGAAGTGTCAACCAGTGCTGCAGCTTTGTGCAGAATCATTTTCAAATTTCCCTTTTTGAATTATTAAATAGACCATGTCAGAACAACTCTGATTATTATCCAATCCATATGCTTCAACACCAATCTTTTATGTAATATCAAGTGACTGCAGTGATCAATTGGACCAATCAGGAACGCTCCCTCATTGTGGAGATGATTCAAACCCCTCCCCACGCTGCGGCATCTGATGCAGATATGTAAACATCTCCTGCATTTCTTGCAGAGGAGGGCACAGCCTACCTGCCTTTAGGAATGTGCACAGGATACAAAAATATATTTGGTTCCTTATCAAAAAATTTAAGTATAAGTCCATCTTTTTGCAATTTTAAGCCTGTGTAGCTGTATTAGACATAGCGTCATTATCCAGCATACTTCTACACAACAGAATTACGTACCTGACCTGTGTTGTAAATAAAATGTGGTAGTGCATATTTCTGAAAACTGTTGTATAAAAATAAAGTGCTGTCTTTTGTTCTTTAACAACTACCCTGTCTGCTGGAAGCGGAGGCTCTGATACGCAGGCATGTAGCCACGTGTAATTTATAAAATGTGATAAAATGATAATCTCTCACCTACACTAATACACAGTTTATCTAGATAAATAACTCTTGGAATGAATACTGTGGATGCCCTTAGGGTTTTAGGCATTTAATTAAAATGGAACAAAAATATTAACTGTCAGCTTTGGGATTTTAGCATCCTCTCTTGAAAGAGTATTCTTTTGTCTGAGAACACATTTGTGACATTCACTGGGAATAAATGTGAGATGGTATTTTTCTACTCCTCATGAAAAGGAGGCTAAAAAATGCATGGAATAGAAATCTCGAGATGAAATGGTTTCCTGAAGATGCCTCCCTATTCCCTAGAGCAGCTCCCCCAGAGGGCCTGGGGTAGAGAGTGGAATTTGGAGGTCTCTCCGATAATTGCCGATAAATTGATTAGAGGCACTCCGATAAAGTGATTAGAGGCAGCACCCCTTCCCTGGCACTTTCACCACTATCCTAGTGTGCTGCCATCACTCACAATGACTATGGAAGCAGAGGCCTTTCTTCTCATCGTCTGGATGTGATTTTGACGTTGGACACAGGGAGGCAGGGCAAAGCAGGTCTGCCCAAGGCCCTGGAGCGTACAGCTTTCCAGAATGCTGGGAATACAGGGGGCTCAGCAACTGCCCACTTAACCCTAAAAATCCATTTAGAGTTGCAGTGGGGGAGACAATATCAGGAATGACTCCTTTAAATTTTTCCATTGCTTATGAAAAGTGTTCTGGGTTTTTTTGAGTCACTGTTTCTAGAAAAACACTCGTTACCTTTATGTGACAAACTGTCTCTTTAAATACATGGATTGTTCACTGCATATATATATATATGTGTGTGTGTGTGTCTGTGTATTTCTTTTGTTTATTTGTGCTCTATCTCATAGCATTTGGAATACAAGAGAAAAAAACCCAATGCTTTGCCTTGTTATGCAGTGGCACCTTGTTGAACCAATAACTTTGGATATTTTCCCACAATTTTGATAGAACATGACATGCTGACAACAAGTAAAATTATTACTTTAAATGAACGTGCTAGAATGTTTCTTTTTTAAGCATAGCAGACTCAGTGATCAGGTAACATGATTTAAAGGCTCTATTACATGTGTTTATATTTCCAGTACTCTTGAGAGAGACAAGAAATGGTCTAAAAACTTGAGAAAAAAATGATAATTGAGAAGTTACATTTTAATAATCATTTCCAGTTCTTATTTGGAAAATTCACTTTTGCCTGTGATTTTGCTTTTCGATCTGGAAAATGGAACGTTTCCTATTAGGAGAATGATTGTGATGGGATGTAATCAGTAGATTGTGAAATAATTTCATAGGTTTGGAACAAAGAACAATGAGGAAACATGAAACGATGTCTTGATGACAGATGTAGATAAGAAACTACAGGCAGGAGCTCAGAGGGTGTGTTATGTGTGTGGGGGACCTTTTCTAATACCTAGAGACTCACAAAGTAGTTAGAATCAGAATCAAAATATGACCCCTATAATTTCAAGTGGAAAAAATTAGGCAGTCTATTGTTAATAATCCAAGTTAAACAGCACATTGTTTGTTTGCTTTTTCCTCCAGGTACTTTTCAGCCATCAGTATTGACAACCACAAGCCTGGAATGGTATATTTCAACATTTCAAAATCACTGTCATGGAGAACAAAAAGGGAAGGGGGAAATCTATCCTATATATTTTCCTCCTGGGCAATGGAAATAAGCTCTCCTGACTCTATAGCCTTTTAGCCTCCCTCCCCGCCTTCATTTGATCACATTATTCACACAAAGAACCAATGAGCCGTTGTGCCATTACCTTAAAATCCTATATTAATGAGACAGCTACAGTTTTTAATCATTTGAGTTAAGCCTTGAATGTTCTGTTTGCTAATATCATGCATCCATTTAAAATGAGGACAAGTATTTTATTATATTTTCTTTGTGAGTAGTGAATAAAATACTGATTTTTCTCTTTGTAAAGTTGTCAGACATTCTGAAAAAGCTTCCCATTCTTAAAGAGCTGACCCTACTTCTAAAAATGCAGGTTTAAAAAAAAAAGTGTCCTAGAGAGACACCTAGGGAGACCAGGATCCTGGCACACTGGTTTTCTTACAAATTTTTTAGGTAGAAACACACAAATATGGTAAGCTCATTTTTATCACTTAGCAAAATTTGAAAGTGTTTGTAAATGGTACCTAAACAATGTGTACTTAGTGTCTTCTAGAGATAAAATAGTGTGAGTAAAAAGAAAAAACAAAATTTTTTTTTTTTTTTTTTTGGTTTGCTTCATCTTTCGTTATGGTAAATTTGCTTTTATTTATTAAAATGACAGTGTTTAGAAAAACACATTAAATCAAGTTTGTATAGCATAATTTCATAATTTAACTTTCTTTCTTTCTTTCTTTCTTTTTTTTTTAAAGCTAATAGCTGTTTTCAAACTTAAAGCATGACATCCAGGCCACCCTCATTCCGCAGACATCAATATCATGTGAATTAGAAAAAAATCTCACCTTTTAAAATTTCTATGTAAAAGGCCAGTAGCACATTCAACCTTT
>NW_003852650.1:22979-28721 GCF_000181295.1 Otolemur garnettii | reverse complement strand
TCATTTTAGGGCAGGAAGAAGGTTGTAAAGTATAGGTTGGTCTTGTTTTCCTAATACCAAATTTTATTCATATATTTTCTCTATATCTGGGTAAAATGGCAATGCTATTTCATTTTGCAGAAGAAGAAAGTCAATTTTTAATTCAGGCTAGAGTACTGTGAACATAGAACTGAGATGCTATCTGGGAACTTTAGGTTCTTAATCTAGCTTTTCACTTAAAAAATTTGGCTAATTTACCTAGTTTATTCTGTCCTGGAACATATGCGGCTATCCCCCTCCCCACTCGTGTCTTAGCCTGACCCCTGGTCCACAGACAGATGCCCCCTTGTTTGAAACCCTTCAATCGACATCTTTTATCTTACCATAATGATGATTTCTCTGGAATCAGTCAACCAAGCATTTGATCATATTAACTACTCAGGACTACCCCAAACCACACAATTTTGCTAAATTCTGTCTGATGTATTCTTCTATAGACGCAAGTGTATCTTTCCCAGAGCAGTTATTAGACACTTATTTTAGTGACTGATTTTTTTTTTTTTTTTTTAGCAACAGAATCTAAGCAGCCTGATTGGAATTTCAAATGATTGTCACACTGTATTTGAAAGTCTGTTTTACACAGAACGTAACATTTTTTTCCTATATTTTAATCGAGTAGAGGCAAAGAGAAGGTCTTTATCTTTTTGTCTAGCCAAATGTATGTTCAATATTATTAGTTAAAATAGAAAAAAGAACATCCCCAATTTTTGACCATTTAATAAGGGTTTCCAGTCTCTTGTTACCTTATGAAATGTGCTCTCTTTTGATATTGAGTACACCGATTTTCCTCACTTCCAGATTTGGCTTATCCTTGAGGGATATGAAGTCTATGTTCATGAAGTCTAGTAATTGCCAAAGCACACAAAAACCAGTTTGTCAAAACAAAACAAAACAAAACAAAACCAAAATACGGAGGTATTCCACCCACTTCATTCATCGATCTATTTATTTATTTTAAGCAGGAAAATGAGTTGGAGTCCTTGCTTGATTCCTGTTGTCTGTTTGCTTACTCTAGATTTTCCTTTCTTCACACACGAAGAAGCAGACACTGTCCTTGTCAAATGATAAATGAGGCCGACGTGGTGACGTGCGTGTTTGTCAACATGAGTAAGATCAAATGATTGCTCAGCAGGAAGAAGCCACAGGAAATCCAATGATTTTTGACTAATTAGCAAAATAATAATAATGTCTCCCTAATGATTACCTTGTACTGGGTTATGGCCTTTTATCTGACAGATATTCCACTAGTGCAAACTAGTGTTTTGAAGACAAGCCAGTGATTCCACTTGAAATCATGGGGGTAGAACATTTCTGAGAAATCCTTTGAAGAAACCTGTTCTTCTCTATCACTTGAGCAAGTAAGAATGAGAACCCAGCCGTATACACATGTATTTTTTACATTTAATATAACCAACATGTGTGTTTAAGTAATACTTTATAAGAAAAAGCAATGCATAATGTTTGAGACCATTTGGAATTCAAGTTCATTCTGTCCATTCAGGGAACTTTCCAAGAGGTGATTATGAGGAGCAAGAGGTGATTATGTTGATTGAAAATAACAACGTAAACCAATTTTTTTTTAATGTGCTATATAAGTTATAGTGTTAATTACCATGTGTTTTTAGATTTTTAAATAATCTTTTATAGGACTCCAAGAGGCAGGCCTGAAGTGTCTTAGTTCTGACAAATGTTGCTGTGGATGAGATTTTCTGTGGCCGAGATTTTCTGTGGCCTTCAGTAGTCAATCACTATTTATTGGAAACACAGTGAAGACGGGGGTGTCTCTCCAGTCAAGGGGCCTGTGCTGAGTTCTGTGGATCCTCTGACCTGGGGTATATGCACAAGATTCCTGGCTCAGGACAAATTTCTCACTTCTCTGTGTGCCAGATTTACACCTTAAAAATAGAGATTAAGGACTAGAAAGCGTGGGACCAATGGGACATTATAGAGAAAATTAGCTTGTCTTGTGATGTCTGCTTGGGCATTGTTGATTCAGGCATTAAAACTGCTTGAATTGTATTAAATCTCACCAAGAGAGCAGGTAAAACTTGCAAATGATCACAGACAAAAGTATCACATGAAAACAAAGAGCAAACACAATTCTGTGATTTGAAGTTATTTTTTCCCGACTAGAGAGCTACTTATTTTGTTTCTGTTTTACTCTTTAATATGATATAAATTGATATCAGGATCCCTTTGCTGACATCTAGATTTCAATAACAACAGCAACAAGCTTGTCTTCTTTCTTTATATCTAAATCACCAGGGTGCTTTATTGTTGGGTAGATGTTGGTTGTGCTTAACAGCAGTAGATACAGAGGTCTGTGATTATCTTCTTTTATTTGTATTTTTTGGCACCATAAGCCTGTCTGGAAAGTTCCTCTCCCATCTGTCTCTCAACCAAGGCTACTCTGCAGAACCTTCCCAAGGAGCAGTGATTTCTATGACACTAACCAGAGAAAAGTGATATGATAGTAGCATCTTTTTTTGTCCAACCCAGGAGAGAGGAATAATAGGGAAAGTCAGGCAATGAGGAGATGACAGTGATGATGGGGACATAGTACTGTGGGAGGGCAGGGAGAGTGGGCTAGGAAAAGACAGGAGCAGTGTTGATGATATGCTTGGGTGGGGTCGGGGGTGAGAGGACAGACATTGCTTTAATGAGCCACATGGTTCCCACCACCAAGCACATGCTAGCAGATTTCTCTTACGTCTCCATCAACTCTAACAAATTTGTCTATGGCTCTGCACCGTCCAACATACTAGCCACTAGCCTTATGTGGCTAGTCCCAATTGACGCATGCTTTAAGTGGAAAACAGACACTGGAATTCAAAGATGTAATATTTTTAAAAGTATGTTTAAAAAGCAGAAAATACGTCTTTAGAATTTTTTGTATCAATTGTAAGTCAAAAGGATAGAATCTTGGATATATAGGCTTAAAATAGTTCATTAAAATGGCCACCAGGAAAATTATACCTGTGGCTGGCTATAATAAGCACGTTTTCTAGCTTCTGCATTTGATGCTTTAACATCTTGGGGCCTGACTAGCCTGGAAGGGACAACCTTCCCAGGACTGGCCAATTTCTAGAGATTGTGACGGACTTACCTCCAAGCAGTTCTGTCACATGAAAACCAATCAGTCTAGAGGTCAGACATATACCTTCCTTTTTATTGGACTTTTATACTCTGGGCTAATATTTCCCTGGTCCAATCACACCAGGGTCAGATATAGACAACTCAAGCTATGCCCCAGAACCTGCTGAAACTGTTCAAATAAGTCAATCCTAAGCCTGCTCACCCTGCCTCACCTGCTTCGTCCTGAAGAGAGCACAGGGAAGGCTCTTGCCCACACTTCCTCTCACCCTGTATGCCTCCTGCCTCCCTTCTTCTCCCTCTTCTCCCTCTTCTCCCTATAGCCCCTCCTCTTGGGACCTGTGAGTATAAGAAGCAATCTTTCCAGTGGTGGTTGCCTCCTGATCTGTTGGCTTTGCCATACTTTAATAGTAAAACTCACATTTTGAAACACTTGCATCCTGTTTCTGTGGGGCAAGGATGCTCTTTGGAGAGACCTATTTCTCCAAATGTGACCCACTGACCACTTGTGATAGAAGCACCAAAGGAATTAAATATCCAGATTCCTGAGCCCCTGTAGAATTAGCACAGCTCCTCAAACATGCATATTGTTTTCATAAGAGTTGGCTGTTGTCGCTTTAACACCATAACCCCAGTGATAGTAATATTTGTTATAAAAAGGAGTTTGCTTCGGGGAGTGAAGACCTCTTTGATCTCTTTACTATTATCATTTTAAAAATTGTTTTTATTAACAATAGCATTTATTGAATGTGTGCTATAAACCAAGCATCATTAAGAGTTTTACATGTTATTTTATTTAATCCTCACAACAGCCAAGTGAGTAACAAATAAAGAAGAAAAGTAACTTGGACAATCACCCAGCTTGCTAGTTAGTGTTGGAACACACATTTATTTTGAATGACCCATGATTTATATATTTACTTAGCAATGTTCTACACAGTACTCATTCAGGTGCATAATAAAATGTACATGCGCAGGTAAGAATGAGAACGAACAAATACAGTGTGTGCATCAGCAGGCCAAGGGGATGGCCTGGACCTTTATCCTCCTGTCCCACTGTGTGTCCACCTTTCTTCAGCCAAGGTAACCTGCCCCATCCCGATTTTTGTGATTATCATCCTGCCGATTTTCCTCATGTAGCTGCCATTCATGGATACATCTCCGCACAGCATTTAACTTAGTTTTGCTTACTCTTAAACTTGAGACAATAGAGTTCACACTGCATACATTTCCCTGTGGTTTGCTTCTTTGGCTCCATACGGGTGTATGAAATCCACCTGCATCCATGGGGAAGTTGGGTCCATTTGTTTTCACTGCTACATTCTAGTGTATTCATACTTTTTTCCTATTTGACCCCTGGTTATTTTACATTTTCTGCTACCAAGGAAAATACCACTTGAAACTTTTGATTGTTTTTTTTTCTGTCCTTGAACATTTTAAATGAGTGTTCTTCCTTATTTTAAAAAACTAATATTAACTAATATCTAGCTAATACTTTAATGAATATTAGACTTGCAGAAAATTGCAAAAAACATACAGAGTTCCTGCATTAACTTTCACCTTGCTTCTCCTGATGATGTTAACATCTCACATGATCTGAGGGCAATTATGAGGACTGGGAAGGGAATGTCGGTTCCATATAATTCACTGATCTGCACATTTCTTTAATTTTTTCAGCAGTTTTTTGCATTTATTTCTTTTCTCTGTTCCACAATCTTACCCAGGATCTGCTGTTGCATTTAGTTTATATTTTCAGAGACTTACTTTGACTTTAAAAATTACAAGAGCGGTGTTTCAGGGAGATTGATTTCAAGGCAGCGTGTGAAATAGATTTCAGGGCAAAGAGCTGAAAGCAGGACTATCTATCGGGAGACTCCAGCTATCTCCCTATTGCTTAAGGCAGAGAGAGGAAGCCCTGTGGCGGGGAAGGGCGGCCTGTGGTTAGCACCTCCGCACCGCAGGAGGGCGCTGCTGCGAGTGCTGTCTGCCTCTCACAGCAGCCAACAGGTTCCTTGAGGGCAGGGAGCACCCAAGCTAATGCATCTTAGTGCCTTTTTCGGGTACTCGTCGTGTGACTGGCTGCAGAAGTGATCTAGTGACCGACTAAAGTAATATGAGAAAGGCAGAACGAAGGAGAAGCTGCAACCTGCAGAAAGATAAGCAAAGGGAGAGAGAAGAGGGAGAAGAAAAACAGAAAGATTGATTGATCAGCGGCTGCGTGGGGGAGACAAACCCAGGAGGAAAGACACCCAGAGTGGACAACAAAGAAACAAAGTGAGAAGGGACAGGAGAGGAGCAAGGTGACCTTGAGGTTTAGAGCCGAGGCCGAGAAGGTTTCCTGTGGTGTCACTCACTTAGGTTCCGAAGAGTATCATAATCACTTACCCTGAAATCCTGGCTGCATTCGTTTTTATTCTGTTCACAGCTCTCAGCTCTTTATCTCCCTCATCCCTCACAAGACCCTGCTGGGAACAGTCCCCGCCTCCCCTGCAGAGATTGGGCCCAGGACAGTACCCGTGGGTCCTGGTCACTGGCGGCTGCGGCGCTCTGTCCTCTGCGCTGCTTCCCACCTCGCAGCGTGGCACTCGCTTGTCCTTGCTCCTAAAGGTC
>NW_003852650.1:19612-22877 GCF_000181295.1 Otolemur garnettii | reverse complement strand
TTTTTTTTTTTTTGAGACAGAGCCTCAAGCTGTCACCGTGGGTACAGTGCTGTGGCATCACACTCACAGCAACCTCCAACTCCTGGGCTCAAGCGATTCTCCTGCCTCTGCCTCCCAAGTAGCTGGAACTACAGGCGTCCGCCACAATGCTCGGCTATTTTGTGGTAGCAGCCGTCCTTGTTGTTTGGCAGCCAGGGCTGGATTCGAACCCCCAGCTCAGGTGTATGTGGCTCACACCTTAGCCGCTTGAGCCACAGGCGCTGAGCTTTCCAATGTTTTTCTTTGCTCACTTCCTTTTCATTTGCCTTCACCCACTAGAATGGCAGCTCCATGCAAGAAGGGATCTCGTCTGTCTTACTCGCCACTGAAACTTCAACACCCAGAAGAATGAGAAGGGGCACGGAAAGTGATGGCCACGTGGCCCTGCACACTGGCTTCAGTGCAGTCAGGGCTCAGGTGAAGGCAGAGGCTACATCTATCCCTTGGAACGTCATTGCTTCAAGTGGTTAAATCAACTCTGGATGCTCAATTGTTACATTTCGCTTTGCCTTTCAAGTCGATACCTATTCTTTAAGGATGAAAGAGAGTAATTATGATGGTTCCAGGATGAAATTAATTTAAAAATAATTCACTAAATGAGGATAGAGGTGAATGGAGAGCAACTTCTAAACTAAAGATAAAATTTCAAAAGAATTTGTTATCTGTTAGGAAATTTAGTGTTTCAATCCAGCAACATTTTTTAGAGTGCTTGCTTAATACCAGGCAGTGTAGCAGAAATGGGAAATAACAAATTTTATTTTATAAAGGTCTTTTGGGACCTTTCTGTCAAATAGAACTATTTGATAAACAAATAAATGGTTACAGAGCAGTTTACTAGGAGCTGATTTGAGAGATCCTCTGAGGCCTGTACAGGAGAAAAGAGGGACAGACTAGGGTGACCTTAAAGGCAGTGCAAACAGAATTGCGGTATGGGGCCATGGATTTTCAACCATTATAACAGGTTCAAATACACCTTTATTATTCGAAATAGGAGTCATTAAAATCAACCTATTTTTGCCAATAAGAAATAACTTTGCTTCTTCCTGTAGTGTGAAAATCCACGCTTGGGGACTCCACAAAAGCTTGGAGAGTATTTTCTGCAGCTTACTGGTTGTGGAAGTGTTTTCCCTTCAGAAAGTTGTCCAGATGCTTGAAGCCATAGTAGTTAGCTGGAGGTCACCTGGCGAGACAGGTGAATATGGCAGATGAAGCAAAACCTCATAGTCCAATTTGTTAAATACTTGAAGCATTGGTTGTGCTCCAGGTGTGCAGTCAGGCATTGTCATGAGAATGGGGTCCTTTCTGGTGACTGGTGCTGGCTGCAGGTGCTGCAGGTGCTGCAGGTTTTGGCGCTTCTCATCAGTTTGCTGAGCAGACTCTTCAGATACAATTGTCTTGCTGGGATTCAGAAAGCTGTATTAGGTCAGACCAGCAGCAGACCGCCAAACAGTGACCATGGCCTTCTTTTGGTGCAAGTTTGGCTTTGAGATGTGCTTTGGAGGTTTCTGTCTGTCCAACCACTGTTGCTGGTTGTCCTTTGAAATCCACTTTTCATCTCAGGTCACAATCTGATGGAGAAACGGTTCATGTTGCTAAGAGAAGATGATACTTGAAAACGATGATGGTGCTGACATGGGTCAGTCCATGATGCATCCAATTCTCAAGCTTTTTCACGTTTCCAATTTGCTTTAAATGCCAGGCAACCACAGAATAGTCAACACTGAGTTCTTCAGCAGTTTCTCCTGTCCCTGTCAGAGGATCAGCTTCCAGGCTTGCTCCCAGTTGGTTGTCATCAACTTATAAATTCCAGGTACTACACTCCTTGTGGTCAAGCCTCTTATCTCCTCTGCAAAACTTACTGAACCACCCACAGCCCAGTAACAATCATTAGCAGTTCCTGGGCCAAATTTTCTGCGCCAGTGTGGCTGACGTTGAGCGGTGTCTCTGCTGTTTTATGACCCGTTTTGAACTCAAGTAAGAAAATTGCTTGAATTTGCTTTTTGTCCAACATCATTTCCAAAATAAATATAAGATAAATAGCAAGTAATAAGTCATTAGCAAAAAAACATGAAGTGAGAGATGTACATGAGAATGGTGTACGACATGAACACACGTATTTAAAAATGTGTTCCAATATCCAACAGCAAATTTCAACAATGCCCAAATCGCAATTTCTTTTGAACCAACCTATACTATCCACCTTCAAATATATAAATTCCTATTTTTAAAAAAGGCTCTGAAAGCTAATGGTGGTTTAAGGAAATGTGGAAATTGGGGGTTAAAGTTAACCAGTTGTTTCTTTAACACAGAAGTTAACCATCCCTTTATAATTTACTACTGTGTGCTATGGATTTATGTAGAGAGTTTAGTAAGTATTACTGACTGAATTTATTTGACCGCAATGCTGCTTAAAAAAGAGAATCTTATAGAACTATTTTCCACTGAAAAAACATTGAGAAATTTTAATACAAATTATAGAACAAAAGCAGATGAGATGAAATTTCTTCAGGACACATTTAACTTAGGACTAAATGTAACTTGGAACTAAAATAAGTTCTTGATGTTCAAGGTAGAGAATTTCCCTGAAAATTTTAGGAATGGGATTCAGAAGCCTCTTCATTATTTTCCCATCTCTTTCTATACCATCTCCTTATCTTCTACTTCTTTTTACCTTTCTATAACTCCTTCAAGGTCCCGCTAAAATTCTACACACATAGGAAAAAGTTCATGGTTTAATTGGTAGAAAATTCCTGACAGTGCTAAATTTTTTTTAAAAATTCTATGATAAGGAATAATAAAAGTTTAAAAATAAGGATTATCATACTAGCATCTAGATGCCATTAATGCAGTATTTTAAATTGGAATGCATAAACTGAATTTATTGGTTTTTAATACTCTGTGAGCCCTATGGAAAAAAAAAATAAGATTCCTCAAAGAAATGCTTGATTCCAGGGTTGGGGTGGGGTAAATACAAGGTGATCCGGAAGCACCTTGCTCCACGAAGTGAGAGAGTGCTCACAAAACAAAGCAACACAGAAGGGAATATTACACGGACACAGAAACAGCTCGGAGAGGTTCCCACCGACCACATCTAAGACAATCTGAATACCAAGACAATAGGTAGACTACTGAACTAGTGAAAAAATAAGAATTCATAAGTCCTTGCCAAAAATAGAGATAAATAAATAAGTGGGCAAACGAAGAGAACTCTTGCGTACAGTAGAAT
>NW_003852650.1:18092-19272 GCF_000181295.1 Otolemur garnettii | reverse complement strand
CTGGATGATATGAAATAGCATCCCTACCTATTTAAGGGTAGGTGAACATCTGGGTCTTCATGATGATGCGATAACCTGTAGAGGACATAGTGCCCCTCATGCATTATTTTAATCTGGAATGCAGAAACTGAATTCATTCATGAGGAAATATCAGGCAAGCCCCAGTGAGGATTATCTCAATGGAAAAAGAAAGAAAACGTCTGTTTTCTTCAAATTTGTCAATGTCATAACAGACACGGTAAAGCCGTGGAACTCTTTTAACTTCAATGAAGCTAAAAACACATGATAATAGAATACATTTCCTGACTCCACATTGCATCTTGCACACACACGGAAAAAGCTAGAGAGGACATTATTGGATTAACTGACAAAATAGAGAGTGGATTAGAAAAAAAATCATATCAATGTTGATTTTACTGAGGTCGATAACTACATTGTGATTAATAGCACAGAATATTATGTTTTTAGCCATATGACTTTGAAGTATACCAGAATAGTATGTCCTGGCTTATGTTACCTACCTGCTAGGGGTCAAATAACACATACTGTATAGATGGTATCTATATCTATAAATTTATATCCATCTATTCATCCATTTACCTCCCTCCTACTACCTACCTACCTACATACATACATACTTATCTACTTAATATATCTATCTATTGATGGATTGATCAACTGCACAGAAAACAAAGCAACTGAGTAAACTGAATAGGTGAATAATGTAAAGAATATATGGGTGTCTTTTTTTTTAATTAAGTCTTTCATACATAGATCATAAATATATTTATGCCATTATAGGATTCAGTGTGTTCATTATTTGTACAAATTGGAATGCTTGCTACCTATTAAACAATATAACCTTCACCACTTTTACCCAATTATAGGATTAAGACATTTATGCACTACCTACTATTCTTTCAACTTTAATGTAAATTTAATATGCTTTCTAAATAAAAACTTTAAAAATTAACTTAGGCTCAAGTATGGTTCTTCTATGTCTTGGGGGTTAGTCTTGCAGGCTCTAGTTTCAGTCTTGTCCTGCCTATTTATGACCTCTGTGTCCTTGGGTAGCTCCTCAACCTCTTTATACTCACGTCTCTTTATCTGTGAAATGACAATAATAACACAGTTTCTGAGGGCTATTGCACAGACTGAGATAATTCAAGTGAGCCCTGTA
>NW_003852650.1:0-18061 GCF_000181295.1 Otolemur garnettii | reverse complement strand
TCATGTTCATTATTAGATTTCTTTGATTCTTTAAAAAAGATCTTGTTTCTGATTATAAAAGAGAATGATTTTTGATAACTTTTGCTCTAGGACAATCTGTATTTATTTTTTAAAAAGAAGAAGGTAATACTTTAGCCCATTAAAGGTTACAGCTGATTTCCAGAACAGCCTTTAAATTAGATAGCATTGAACCCCTCATGCTTTTTCCTACCAAAGCAGATATGTTATATTTGGCTAATTCTCAAATATAGCCCTTAGTTTCCAGATAAAATAATTAAACCATACTGCCATTGCCTAATAGTGACATCTTTCTAATTTCAATCTCTCTTACATGGGTATAAAGCTTGAGTTACAAAGCATTTGTACTTGATATTCTCGTTAAGAAACTGAGTCTTAGATCAACTGAATTCATGAGTTCAATGTCAATCCGCTCATAAATGATGGAGTTCGTATCCTCTTCTGGGTCTGGTAAACTTTCTTCATGAACCCTGTTTTCCTGTTTGACTCCTAAGCACCTTTGGCAAAATTGACTCCTGAATTTATCAACTTTCATTTTTCCTACAGAGATATTCCCAATTCTCCGAGTTCTTCTTGTATGTGTTTGTTTGCTCCAGGCTTCTGGAGTTTTGGAAACGTTTGAATTACTTTTCTAGAAATAGAATTAAAATAAAACATGCTTTAGAGTTAAGCAGAGTTGGGTACAACAAAATATCTTGTCGATACCACATTCTTACTTTATGCCCTTCAGAGAAGTCCACATAGTATTAATATTAACATTGGGGGTGAGATTTCTGTGGATACGCTGCCATGGTTAGAATCCAGGGCCTTGCTGTGGGGCAAGTACTTTTACTTCTACTTGTCAGTTTTCTTATCTTAAATGGGGGTAACAGCTCTGTCCATAGGAGTGCAGAGAAGGTTAAATGATATATGTAATTAGAAAAATTTCAGGCAGTGCCAAACATATAAGCAAACACTTTCCCAAGTTTTTTTTTTTAAATAAAAAATTGAACATGACGATCATTTTATATTTTAATGTAAGGATTAAATGAAACATTATATGACCTCAACCCTGTGTCTGGCTCATTAGTAAATATTCATTCATTGAAAATGTGTTTATAGAACCGAACCTCCTACTGTAGACCTCCTCTGTTTTAAGGGCGGGGCATTCAGTGAAGTCTCAGACATATGAGAGTCTGTGCTTTTCTGATCCATGAAAGAAATGTTAGCTGCTGTTGTTATAAGCAGATACGGACTGAGGATAAGCCTGATCTATAAATCTTCCTAAAAGCATGTTTGTTTTTCTTATCTTCCATCCCCACTTCTAAGGATGCTTAATTTCCCTTTGATTCAGAGGTTAGAATCTCATTTTCTTCTCCACAAACAGCATTTGGATGTATTGAACTCAACGTTTAGCTAATAAGGATAACGAACGTTCTGGGGCCATTTTGAAGTTAGCGAAGGGCTTTCACGCGCAACTCCTCCTCTGGCCCACCCCTGAGGCTGCGAGGGACAGCTGCAGGCCCATTATCTTCATGAAAGCTCCCACCGAAAACATGTCTGCTACATATTCTTAGTGATTAGTGAAATGCAAGATTTAAAAGTAAAAATATTCCTGTCTCTTTTCTTCGAAAAGCAAACAGATTCTAGAATAGGCAAGGACTAGAGCTGGAGGAGGAAAATTGGCAATTTTTTTTCGTTGCATAATTTTTCTGACAAAACAAAAAGATTTCTACATCATTTTTATGACAAACTGTAGCCATATCTTAGGAATTTTTGCAAATTTAGCATCAATCATGTACATTTTTTCAGTCATTTTCATTGAAATTTCATTCTATTTATCTTGTTGGCAAAGTGAAAAGCAATTTTTGTTTGTTAATGCTGCTTTTTCCCTTACTGCATAAAAAAGTGAGTGGCAGTGGTAGACGGGGAAGGTTTTTCTTTTCTTCTGTGGGGAAGCCCCCAGTGTGCACATTTGTATGTGCAGCCGATCATTACTATTTTAGCAAATTTTCATTTTATTTATGGGTTTGAATCATTTATTACTTCCTTGAAAACATTTTGCCTAGAACTCTTAATTGTAAAGAAAGCAGTTAGAACTTTATCACTTAAATATTTTTGGGAACAGGAAAGAAAAGTTTCCCAAAGCAATACCATCAATTTAGCTATGAAACACCAGCTCTGACTTTTTATTTTATTTATGATAAGGATTTAGTTCTAATGCTTCGTAAGTAGCATAGCCACTCTTTCTAGTTTGACATAAATGAGATTCATGCTTAATGTGCCTCCAATTTTCAAAAACAATCCCTCAAATACAGTTTTAACTTGCCATTAAGGCTGTGTCAGCCCATCATCCAATGACTGTTTGGGAAGGAATTACTGGTGCTTGCGGGTGTTAGTTTTTTAATATGAGAATCAGTTCTGCCCTGAAAGTCTTTTAGTCAAAACTTTCTTCTAGAGAAGCGGCTTTTGCTGTTTTTAGGGGTATTTCCAGACAAAAGTCACATTAAGTCTGTTCCCCATTGATTTAACTTTAGCAGTCTTTGTTGTAGACACAATTTTACAGATAGTTAAAAAAAGATTTTAAAAATAAATGGAATGGTTTAGAACTGTTTATTCCGTGTAGGCAGAGCATCTGCTGGTACCTTATATCCCTCGGGAAGATTTCTGAAAGACTATAATGAATAAAATAGAGAAAGTCGGAAATTTATAGAAACCCCAAAACTATTCAAAGGATGATGAAAATTACTCTGGAAAGTTCTGATGAGTAAGTAGTCAGCAAATACACACACACACACACACACACACAAGTATATGAAGGACTAAAAATAAACAATGAACTGTGCGAGGTACGTTTGTCTACTGTCTCTCATTCATTTCCCACAGAATTCCACCTGAAAAGGGTCTTATTATTATCCTATTTTTGAAGTTGAGGAAGCAGTGAACATACATAAAATAATTTAAAAACTGAATTAAGTTAGAAAGCATATAAAATAATCCCAGGAAGAAGCCAGGAGTGGTGGTTCACACCTGTAATCCCAGCACTCTGGGATCTTGTCTCTACTAAAAATAGAAAGACTAGCAGGGCATTGTGGTGGGCACCTGTGGTCCCAGCTACTTTGGTGGCTGAGGCAAGAAGATGGCTTGAGCCTGAGAGTTTGAAGTTTCTGTGAGCTATGATGCCACAGCACTCTATCCAGGGTGACAGTGTCACACACACACACATACACACATATCACTAATATATATATTAATCTCAGAAAGAGATGAGTGAAGGGAGAGGAGATTGGCCACTTCGATGAGGGCCGAAGGTGTCAGAAGGGAGATATCTTACACAGCAACTGAGGTGTCTGTTTTCATAAGCTTCCAAACTCTAAATTCCAAGCATCATCAAGGCTGTTTTGTACCTTCTAGGAATATGGATTTAAACTTGGAAGGATTCAAGTCAATTCTTTATCTCAGTAAAATAAAAAGAATTTTTGTAATGTAAGAAATGAAAGGATTTCTCTGTATGTTTAAAGACAAGACTTAAGATCCAATACCAAAATCCTGAGAGGGACAGTGCTTCTCCCGTGTGCTGGGTTGGCTCATATGATAGCTTCCATTTTAAGGGAAAGAGACGGAGGGGCATACCAGGACGTTATCTATTTAACCCATCCCACTGTCCAGACTGCTATAGCGATGCTTCCATACAGATTAAAAAGTGGTGTAGAGAGAGGGTAACTACCCTATCAAAGATCTTCTCAGAGAAGAAACTCAGGTGCAATCCCAGGTCTAACTTACGTCAGTGTCTTTGAACTTTGCATTAAATTCTGTCAGCTCGATTAACAATGCACTGTTCACTACATAACAGATCAAACAATTTGCTCCTCCCTACCTAACAGAGCAAATGTGAAGAAAGTGGAGCCTGGAGATAGAGGCTTATAGGAAGTTCTTTTCAAATGACAATAGCAAAATAAAAAGATTTTATTCATGTATCGGTTAAGTTCTGCTGCCATGTAGTATTAGTTCTAATGATAAATATTATAAACCCTGTGGAAATCAGTGGGAAAGACTCTTCTTTCCACATCTAAATGATATGCTTAACCACGGTCAGTGTGACACATACTTTGAGCTTGAAGATTGAAGCCGATATACCAGATTGAAGATTTTGGCAGTGTGTGAATCATTGATTTATGTATATAAATGTAGGTCAGATGATGTTATTTATTTTATTTTATTTATTTATTTTTTATTTTTTTTAATTGAATGGTAACTATGTACATTAATGCACTTCTGGGGTACAGTGTGGGGTTTTCACATGCAATCCGAAATACTTCCATCAAATTGGTCAACACAGCCTTCATGTCATTTTCTCAGTTATTGTTCTAAAACGTTCACATTCTACTCTTAGAAAGACGATGTTATTGCCTGCTTAACATCTTTTGTCCCTTCTTCCTTTCTAAAGGAGCCCAGCATTTGTTCAGAATGGCAATGTACTTTGCCACCCTGATTGATTATAGATTATAATTGGTCAGAGCCAATTGTGATGATCATTTTTTTGCTTTCTATTCCATGTGGGATAAGGGGCGGCCAAACAACTCGGTTTTGCCAATGGAATCTAAGAAGAAGTCCATGATGATTGTTCAGAAGAGCTTTTCTCTTTCTAACAGAGAGAGCAGGCATGACTGGCTACCATTTTCTTTTAAAATCTCTTTTTCTGTTTTGAGTACAGAGGTGATATCTAGAGCTGTAGGGCCAGGTTGTGACTATAATAAGGTCACAGAGATGTCAGGCCTGGCGTTATGGAACTGTTGAAGACACATGAGAAAGAGCCTGTCTTTTGGCTCCTTGTGTTTTTATGGAAAAAGCTCACCACCTATTTTGTTAAGCTATGTTAGTCAGATTCCTGCAGCTGAATACATTCCTAACAGGTAAAGGTGAGTTTATAACTGCAATCGTACTGTAACCATCTAAATTAGTTAGGAAGTGAAAATACATTCAGGAAACAATACTTTTGGTAATCTATCAACTCGATTTTCTCCAACAACAATCTACATATGTTTAATATGGGTCTCATAGAAATAAAAACCATGGTAAATAATGAAGTCAATAGATGTCGCATAGGTGAGTGGGTAATTTATCATGGGAGAATTATTACAAATTTACCCTATTTTATTTTAGAAATCAAATATGTTGTGACTTGTCACTGTTCCTTCTCCCCTCTTTTCTTGTGGTAAACCAGACAGATGAGAAATTAGTTCACAGTAATTATCTGCAATTGGGAAAAACTCATGGCCACAGCGATACCAAGCTTCTCCTTGATTTTCACCTAAATTTAAATATCACCTAAATGATACCTGACAGAAATATGCAAGGTCACGGAGTCCCTGCCTATGAGAGACATTAATCAAACGAATGTCACTTGTCTAATTCAGTATTTTATATCATACAATTTAACTTCAAACTTACGAAAAAGGAAGATGTAATAGAAATATATACAATGCATTTACAATAAAAAGGCAAAACTTTGAGATCAAGGTTGCTAAATAATAAAAAAATCTGGCTCTAAGGTATCCTGATCAACCTGCTATCCTATTCCTCTACACCGACTTTTCCTTTTCTTTTTTTTTTTTAATTCTCAAGCCACAAGTATAACACTTTTTTTCCCTAAAGAACCATCCTCTCCTCATTTGTTGATTTTTTTTGCTCTTCAAACTATCATGACCAGTAGGTTAGTAGCTCTAGTTTTTCCAATGAATTGTTTGACACTTCTGAGAACACAAGTAATTTTGATAATTCTGAGAATATAAGTCACTTTGTGGCTTTCAAGTGAAAATGTCTTCAACTTGTTTTTGTTTTTCACACAGAAAAAAATAGTAGATGTGCAGGGCTGCTTCCCATAACCATTCCTGTTCAGGGAAGGGTTTGCTGTTTCCTCGTTAGTCATTTTTAATTTTGTTTATTTGCTCCTTTATCCCTTTGAAGGACTAGATGAGGAAAATAGAGGATGTTTAGAAGTGAAGGAAAACGAATTTTACAGAATCCAAAAGCCTTTCCAGGTGGCAAGACAAAGTACCTGTGCATCTTTAGGCAATTTGAGTTCAGAGCATTAATTAAGTCTTCTACTTCTCTAAAAAAATAAACTTCACCTGGGACGAATTTTGTTAGACTGTGAATAACTTGTTATAAAGCCACATTTTCATTTTGCAAGTCTCCTGTTCATGCTGTCTTTTGTTGTTCTCTATTTAATAAAGGAGAGGGAAGCAGACATTTCCCTAAATTTTTCCTTAGAACATTTATTTTTTCAGGAATCAGGTTGGGGCTTGATGAATTAAGGAACATGAAAACATTTCCCAAGTTACCCATTTGTGTACAGCAGCAGGTGGTTGAGTTCAAGTGAACATCAAGCACTCATAGAAGTCAAGTCAGAAAAGCTCCCTTACTTGGCTAAGTGAATTATCCCCAGGACCGTACATTAAAAAAACACAGACAAGCACTCCTTTCCTATCTCTGATAGCCTCAAAAGAGTAAAAAATAATTTTCCTTATTAAACACATTTGACACTTCCCACAAAGTCTTAGAGTCTCCATGGTGAGGGCCTCACAGGTGGCTGCGAAGAGTGAGCTTACATAATTAAGACTCTGGAAGCAGGGGTCACTGGAAACCCACATAGGGTGAACAAATAGAGGTTGAGATTTGAGTAAAAGCAAAACTGATTCTTTTCATTTAACTCATTATTAAACCACAAAGAACTTTATTCTCAGTTCTACCTACACTAAAGCTTACGGCATAAAAAAAGAGTTTTCAGCATTCCCCATAAAGTTAAAAGTATGTACCCACATGTATATGCAGACACATTTGCATGTGTGTACGTGTGGCTGCCAGGGTTGTCCCTGCCCTTACTAGAAGAAAATATTTATCTAAATTTGGTGGGGGATTAAATGCATTGTTTGATGACTGAAGGCATTTCTCCATTAGATATCTGACGCTTAAATTTGAAAATGATTCCATAGTTAGGCTAAAGATCTTTTGTATATATTTACCAATATCCCAATTACCCAAACAGCATTTGAAAAAAGGAGCCTTGACTATGATACTGAACTGCAAGTGTTTGACGACTCATTTTGACTATCTTTCAGATGAAGAATAAATTCAAGGATTCAGTCACTGGTGCTTACAGAAGAACATATGGCGTGTTCTGTTGGAGGACAGAGTAACCCTCAGTGTACCAGCCAGATTCGAGTGAGAGTTATTACAGCCTCTTTATCTAAAGCTCCCTGTAGTCTTCACTTCCCAAGTGATGGGGCTGAATGAAGAGATGATTGTGCATAGAGTGGTTTGTGATCTTCCTAAGGGAAAGACTTGATAAAACGCGGGCTCTTCTTAGGATACAGCAGATGTGCAGACTACAGCAAAACCCCTATTCGCTAGAACGACTCAGAGATGAATCAAGCATCGTCTCATTGTCAGCTGGGCAGGCGGCCGCTGGGGAGGCAGAGAGAAGGGACTGGTAGATGGCTCTGCAGTCTCCCCTGGCCTTTCCTACCAGGCATGGAGCTGAGGGGGCTGTATGAATTCAGTCCCCTCCACTACTTTTTATTACTCACCCGGAATTAAAATGACAGGGTCTAGAGGAAAGCATGAAACGGTGGAGAGAGGCGCGCACAGATCAGACCACTGCTGAGATGCATCCTTAGGAGCAGAGGAATTCTAGTTGGGGGTAAAGACCAGCGCGCGCCAGCGTGGAACTGAGCACTGCTCAGAGACAAAGGCTGAGCGCTCCCAGGGTTTCCCAGGGGGACACACGC
Source organism: Otolemur garnettii (assembly GCF_000181295.1). Lineage (NCBI taxonomy): Eukaryota > Metazoa > Chordata > Mammalia > Primates > Galagidae > Otolemur > Otolemur garnettii. The sequence continues at coordinate 10,274 of NW_003852650.1, read as the reverse complement.
GTATTTGGCTTTTCTTCCCTTCCAGGCCTAGAAAGGAAGGAAGGAGGCTACTCTCAATTATAGGTCGGCCTTTAGGGACTCAGGGCTACCTGCCAGATTCAGGAGGTGATCCTGCTTTTAAGAGATTCTTCAAGTATTTTTATTCCTTTTATTTACCCAGCAAGAAATTGCAGAATTCTGACTGTGTGCCCAGTTCTGTGATGGCTGTGAGAGGTACACATAGCCCTGTCCTCATGGAGCTCACCGCTGAGGCACAGCAAAAGCAGAGATGTGGAGAGCAGGGGCCTTTGAGCAACGCCCCGGGGGAGCAGATGCGCTTGGAGGGCGCTCCAAGGAGGACATCTGATTGACCCTAAGCGCTCTGTGTAAACATTCCTTTGGTTCCTTGCAGAGTCACAGCCGCATGTCAGCATTTTCAGAGCGAGCTGGAGCTTGGCAGCAGCCCACACATCTGCTGCATTGCAGGAAGAGCTAGAGGTTTATAAAGCTGTTTCTTTAGCAAGATCACAGCCCTTGACTTCTAATAGCCATCTAGGCTTCCAGTGGCTGGGGGAAAGGTCCACCACGCCGTGGAGAGATGAGTCGTCCCACTACTTCTCTGGCGTGGGAGCAACAACGCATTGTGACTTTCAGTTACACACAATAAAAAGACAAAATCAGAATGATGCTGTAGATAATGCAATGCTCTGTTGTTGGCACGAGATGTAAAACCTTCCACACTACGGAACAGTGTGACACGCTGAAAACAGATTCATACAGCTCCCGAAACTAACAGAGTCGGGAAATTCCAATGTTTTCTTTTTCTTTTTTAGTGTAATGAAATTTTATTAACATTTGCCTGAGTATTTAGTTTTATTTATGTCAGGCATTGAATTTCTGGAGGAAGTTCTCATTTAGGGGGTTGCTGTTGAGGCTTTCTCCGCTAATCCTGCTTATGTGTGTGTGTTTTAATATATGTGATAGCAATAATGAAAAAGAGGGATGGAACGTTAATACCCACGAGCTCCCGAGAGGGAGGAAGCGCTGCAGACATACACAGTGGCATCAAAGCAACGTTTCTTTTGAACTAAATAATGCAAATTAGGTTTACTTCCCTCTATCTCCCTTTTCATTGAAATATATTTTCAAAAGAAATGAAATATGGGTTGTCCTTGTTTTCTTACTAAAAACTAGGCCTCACTCAACCAAATCAAGTTTTTGAGGCTGTCAACACTTCTTACAAATGATGAATTTTTTTGGTAAGCATGTTAAATTAGAATGTAGAAGATCCTAGCTAATTTGGGTTGCTGGAGCTTCTGAATGCTTGCATTGCCCTCTTTCCTTGTCCTGGAAGCAGATTCACACTGGCACTCCAGTCCACATTCTCCCACGGGCAGTTTGCGTTGGCGCCCAGCGGTGCGCCCTGCCCACTGCCCCTCGGTCCCTGTGCTGTGTTCCTTTTTGCTTCTTTTCCTTCCTCTCCTCTCGTCTTCCTGTTCCTATTCTCTGAGAGTTTATTCTCCATTTGGAATCTATTTTGTCCCCTCTACAGGAATATCGATCCTCTGTCCTACAGGCCACCTGCTTCCTGGTGTCCCCCCTTCACTGTCACACAGGCTAGTATTTCATGTGGTCACTTTTGATTATTCTGATGTTGGCTGTAGTTTGCCCAGCTGATGCCGTATAGCCTGCCCATAGATCATCAGGAGCATCCAGAGGGCTCCCTGGTCTTCTGCTTTCACCAGATGATTGACTCAGAGGCTTGGACTGAAAGCCAAAAAGCAGCCAGAGAGGCTCATAAGTGGGAAGATCCCTTTTGGAGTAGGGAGTGAAGGTGGAGAACACGTCAATAAGGAGTTAAACACGACCGGTGCCCATTATCAAAAGAAGGAAAATGGGCACATGCTTTCAAGTTTGGGGGGGCATATGGCGGTTTCTGAGGGCACATCTGTAGTGAGGACTTTGACGAATGGCTCTCCGCACTCTCCTCCCCCCTCCATACCTGCACGGTGTCAAGGAGCTGGGTTGTTGCTGCTCTCCTCCTGGGCCAGAAGGACGGACAACCACTCATGTTGTTTAAAATGTAGGGTTATTTCAGGAAGACATAACATATGCCGGATCCTGTGAAATACTATATTTTTAGGTAAATCTTATCTGAAGAATGTTGCTTTTGATGAAGGGAACTAGGCAAAAAATTATCTTGCTACTTAGAAGACTCATTTTAGGTAAGATGGATCAGTAGCAAACACACTTAATGGGCTTAATTAATCACTGGGAAGTCTTGGGGATGGCCACACAAATGTATTTTTCTAAGTAGAGAGGGGTCAAGACATTGTCTCCTTCTTTAGGTCCACTTCCCCCCTACCCCCTCGATACTGTTGCCGGGGAGCTGTAGCCATATTCATACTGCCGGGCTCCAAACAGAACAGGAGAGGGTGGATGGACCTGGGATGGGCCTTGTTAAATATTCACCTGGTGAGCTCTGTTTGCACTCCCCAGACCACTCTGCTCTTCCACTGGGGGCAGAGTGAATGCATCTGTGTATCACAGAATGTACCTCCCACTCCTGCTCAGTATCGCATTGTGTCTTACAAAGAGCAACAGCCTGGACTCTACGGAAGGAGCTGTCTTCCTTTGAGTTATAGGGAGCAGAGCAGGAAATAGTGTGTGTGTCCCTTTTACCTGCCTCTTCTACTCTCTGTGGACCACTCAACTCATACTGAACTGTCAAGCCATAAATCTTTGAAGATTCTCTGGCCAGGGAAGTAAATGCTCTAAAAAAGGAGAGAGCTGGCAGGGAGGAAAGGCAGAGAAACAACACACATCTTTTCTTTGGAGACCCTGGGAGGAGCAGCACATAGGATTTAAAGTTGAATACACCTATGTCCTAGCTTATGCCCATCTATTCTGAGGAACATTAGGCAGCTGAGGAAGCTGTAGCATTACCATCTTCTGGAAGTGGGAATGAAATAATTATGTACTTTAATTCTAGTTTTGATAGTCACATGATGTTCATTTGGGAAACAATGGAGATAAGATAGTTCCAAAAAAATTAACGATAGCAACAAAATTTGATAGTAGGAGTATATCAGATGTGGGGCCTTTAAGAATCTCCTAAACGTTTGCATTTAAAATAAAGGCCTTTAAAACCACAGATTTTGTTCCAGTTTATGGACAGTGTTGAATCCAACCTGTATCTTCTTGATAATTCTCAGACATGAAAAATCATGTTAAAGCTCAAGTTAAATGGTTTGTATATAATACACTGTCCCTTGAATAACTCTGCTTGAATTAATTTCCACCAAGAACATTGCCTGCTATAAACAGAATTGATGTTTTCAATACCAAAATTCTCTCAGAAATAGAGAGAATTTGATAAAGCAAGAAATGACATGTCATTTCCCCCTTTAAAGGCTTATATAAATCCTACTTTGCGGTTCTGTGGATTTTCCTTTTGTCTATCATGCTGTGGCAGTAACACACTTAGGCAATAGCTGTAGCCATGGAGTGCCATGATTGCAGTCCAGTGTCTGATAGGTGTTTTCATTTGTTCTGTACAAACTAAGTCTCTGCTGTGGTCCATGTCCTTGTATTTAAATCATTGGCTTAGTGGATGTACCATTGTGGAGGAGAAAAAACAAAACAAACAAAAAAACAAGACCCAATAAAACACTGATGTGTGCATGCTGGTGTGAATCTACAAGTTTCAACTTAGTATTGAGTACATGGGATGCTTGATTTTCCATTCTTGTGATACTTTACTTAGGAAAGTGTTCTCCAAAGTCCATTCAAGTTATAACAAAAGATACAAATCTTCATCCTTTTCTGTGGCTGAACACAGCAGTATACACATACTATACATGATTGAAAAACTGAATTAAATTCAAGAAGGGAGGAAGGAGGGAGTCTGGTAGGTTCCAAAGTAATGGGTACAATGTATCAGAAAATGGCACATTTCCTAAATGAAGGTCACAACTACAAGTGGGACTTTAAATTACAAATGCAAACAGTGTAACTTCATCATATGTGCTCTCATATTAAACGGAAATAAATATAAAAAATGGTTAAAGGATGAAATTAAAAAAACAAAACTCAGTAGCAGTTGAAGTGGAAGAGGCAGTCATAGTGTGAAGTCAATAAAATGTTTTAAACAGAGAGGAAAAGGAACAGATTTGATTTTTAGAAAGATAAGATTAGTTTTAGGGTAGAGATTTCAGTGGTGGGGGCAGGGCCAAGTCTGGTGTCAGGGAGACTGGGTACGAAGGCTGTGAGGCCAAGAGAACTTTTCATGCCCAGGTAGTGCAGGGGGAGACAAATGGATGGCCAGACAGAGAAACTAAGGAGTAAGTTAGCAGGACTTGGGGTAGCCTATTGGGTAAGGAGGGTGAAGAATAAAAGATTAATGTTAAGTTCATGTTCTTGCATATGTAACTGATGGTCATTTACTGAACTGGAAAGTCCAACAGGAAGCGACGCATTGCGTTTGAGATGCATGGAATTCAAAACAATGATGGGACAACCAAACTTATTACATCTGAGCTGGAGATCAAAATTTGCGATTTGATACATGGCAATTAAAGTAATTACAGGCATGAAAAAGTACGAAGTGTTACATGGAGGAGGGTAAATTAGACTGAGAAGTTGGCGTAGGATAAAATGAGAGGAACAACACCACTTAGGAGACAGGATCAAAGGACCCAGAATCCAGGAGATGGGAATGTTTTACAAAGGAGGGAGGGCTTGAGTCAAATGCTGCTGAGAGAGGATAAAGACTGAAAAGAATTGATTGGATTTTGTTTCAGTGGAAAATATATTCAAGGCAATAGACGGTGTGGAAATCACCTTGCAGTGGGTGGGAGATGATGAGTATAGATGCATTTTTCTATAATCTGGACAGTTTAATTGAAGGCAATGAGTTCTCTGTTGCCGATTTTCAACCCTGCCACATATGAAAGCTTTATTTATGTATAGAGGTAATAACACGTTTAATTTTTAGCTTTGGCTTGACTTATTACTATGGCAGGAAGATTGGCTTGAAGAAATAGAATCTATCATAAGCGCATTCTCAGAAAAGAATGGTCCAACCAGGTGAAACCATTGCTATTGTAGGACTGTGAGTATTTGCCTTTGTCTCTGTATGTGTTTTGGTTTGCAGCCATTAATAGCTTGAATTCCATGAAGCGATGGCAAAGGGGAGTGTGTCAGAGCAGCAGGCCAAAATTAAATTACAGCAACCTCGCACTTTGCATTAAAACCTTCACTCAGAGATGGAGGCTGGTAATCACGTCCAGATTTTCCTTAAAGACAATGGCCCTCCATGCAACTGGCCACACTCAGTTAATTCATGCTGTCAGCTGCCTTTATTGGCTGTGGGGAATCCAGTATTGATTCTTGAAGTCAGCAGCAGCACAAAGAGCCACTAGTGCATGGTCAAAATGCTGCAATAAAGGGCTGGCAGCTTGAGAAAAGCAGCCATTCCATTGCACAAACAAGGTCAATTAGAGGACAGTGCAGGGTAATATAAATAGCATTAGCATCCCTCTTCAACTCCGATGATATCACGCTGGCAGAATGACAGTAAGGAAAATAAGGTTTAATGCCGAATAAATATAAAGGCATTTAGTCTAATTTAATTTCAAGCTCTCTATCATTTTAGAAGTGCTACAAATAGCAAAATATTTAGTTTCTTCATGTGTAGGAATTTATGTCTACAAAAATGATTTTGCGATCAAACTTTGTGTGAACGAGCCAATTAGTCACGTACAGTTAAACTGATATTATTAATTTTATTGAGAAGTAAACAATTTCCCATTCAGAGATTCAGGGTAGTGTGCCTACCTGTCATTTATTATCCTTTTTAGAATTAGAATTTCAAAATCTCTAGAGTGTCATGAAGAGGGAACAAAAGATATCTTGGTATTTTTAGTTTAAAAGATAGAGCAGATTGAGTTCTTTTCTCTCTCTCTCTCTCTCTCTTTTTTCTCTCTCTTTAAGTCGCTGGAAATTACCAGGACCTTTTGTTTAAATACTTGCATTCATTACTTTTATTTATGGGAGAATTTTTCCTACCTTCTTTGTCAGTTCGAAATTAATTACAAATGTAAAACGCATCATGCTGCTAACACATACTCTATGCGGGAAACAAATTATACTCTCAAAATAGATAATGGACAGCTTGGAGAGGTAATTGATAAACCTACCCTGCCTACAATAACAGAATAGATTTCAGAAAAATATATAATTGTTAGGAATGGAAAGAATGTGTTTGAATTCTTCTTGGTAATGAGTGTGCCCGACGCTGACTAGAAGCAACTCATTAAAGTGCAGAAAAGAGTGGAAGGAACTTTCAAATCGTGGTGCTTTGGCCATGTCCATTCCCCACTGAGGAATATGTGTAGTCTCTCAGGTGAATGTTGTCCAGCAATGCAATAAACATCATTTTCTAAAAGATGAAGCTTTCAAGTAACGTCATGTATTTCAAAAAAAAAAAAACCTGCTATGTTCCTTATGAACGGAAGCATCTCAAATTATTTTCATAAGCTTTCTTGAGTAAATGAGTTAACGTATTCTGTTCTTATCCTGTGCTCCCTCCATTGGCCAAAAAATACTCCAGAGGCACCAAAAAATGTATATACATTATAAGAAAGGGAAAAAAAAACTATATTAAAAGAGCAATGTTAAATTTGTGCAGTATACCAATAACAAAAGCAACTTTGAACACCTCTTGTAATGGCTGAAGTTAAACATGACTTGAGTATTACACATTTAATACAGTTTTTTTTCTTTCTTAAAATGTGTATACATTTTTCTGGCACCCTCTGTATTTAGTGTCCCCTAACAAAGAGACGGTGAGACAAAATACATAAATTTCTGCAGTTGTTAGAGTGGAAGGATCAGGGTCACCTGGCCTTCAAGACTAAAATCTAGTAGAACTTTTGGTGTGAGAAAAATCTTAACGAGGATCAAATCTGGCTTCCTCCTGCTATCGGGGGAAAGCTGGGCTGGGTAAATGAAGCCACACATACAGGTTATGCAGAAGCCAACGGCCAAGCTGGGGGTCTCCTATTCGTTATTCCTTCCATTATAGTACAATTTTCAAAAGAAATACATGTTGTACAATTGTATAATTCAGGTAACTAAAGTAAGAATGTTCAAGGGGAAACATTCAAACAGTAGATCCTGTAAAATGAGAAAAGTGAAAATCCTCCACTTTCCTACCTCTCAAAAACCAATTATAGTTTTCCAGCTTTTTCTTTTATATATTACATAGATCTGCCCATAAGTTTTGGCCATAATTATCTATCTAATCGCTGTAGACAGTAACTATTTTTTCTTTCAACAATACACTATAGACAACTTTCTTGCCAGTATTGATTTCTGAGTCTAATATGCCTCATTTCAAATGGATGCATCACGTTCCATTTCATAGTTATAACCTTAATTCTTTAATCACATTGCTATAATAATTTGTTTTTTTCTAATTAAAATTAATGTACAATGTGTGTCCTTATATAATTTTCATTTCGTATTTGCCAAAATATTTCTATAGGAGACATTTCTCAGAAATGAAGTAACTGGCTAATTGTTTCTTTTTTAAAGAATTTTTTAATTCTGGGTTTGTTTTAAATTTACAGAGAAGTTGCAAATATAAGACCCTCCTTCACCGAGTTTCTTCTAATATTAACATTCTATTTTACCATAACAAATGCAATAAACTATGGTTACTTGTTAAACTAGGAAACCAGTATTAGTACATTACTGTTAATAAAACTCCTGACTTCAGGAGGATGGTTCCACTCATGTATTTTGTTGCCATTGTCCCCACATCAGTCTAATCTAGGATACAAAATGACATTCAGTCATTTGACTTAGTCTCTTTTGGTTTGTGACTAGTTTTTACAACTCACTTGTTTCCTGTTATCTCAATAGTTCTAGAGTGATGCAGGTGGTTTGTGGGACTAATTGAGATTTGCACTTAAAATTTAATAGTTACTGACAAATGACCTCCCAAATGTTTTGATAATCCATACACCTGATACTAGTGAAAGAAATTATTTTTTTTTTCTAACAGCCTTGATATAGAAGATATTTATCTCTTACTAGGCTTTGCCTACCTTGATGGTTAATGAACTGAATTGGTTTGTGAATTTAATTTATACTGAGAATATTTTCTAAGATTTGTAATTCATTGTTTTTTTCATTTTTCATGAGTTTCTCACTCATACTCTTTGTCCATTTTACTGCTGGGATGTTGGATTTTTCTTATACACTTGTTATTTTTTTCATATATGTAGAGATCTTTGTTGTATAATAGCCAAGTCTTAATAAATATTTATTTCTAGGTTGAGCACAGTGGCTTACATCTGTAATCCTAGCACTCTGGGAGTCTGAGGAAGGAAGATTGCTTGAACAATCTCAGGAGTTTGAGACCAGCCTGAGCAAAGTGAGACACTGTCTCTACTAAAAAATAGGAAAACTGGCTAGGCATTGTGGCAGACCTCTGTTGTCCTAGCTACTAGGGAGGCTGAAGCAGGAGGATCACTTGACCTTAGGAGTCTGAGCTTCCTGTGAGCTAGGGTGATGCCACAGCACTCTAGCCTGGGACAACAGAGTGAGATTCTGTCTCAAAAATAAAAAAATAAAAAAAAAATTATTTCTTGTTCATAGTCCTTCTTTTAAGTTTCTTTGTAATGTTTTTCTATAGAAAAATTATAAATAATATTCTTTATAGGTTCTGAATTTTTTTAAGTTTAAAGAAAGCACCTTTTAACACTTAGATTACAGAATATTTATGCATTTATTCATGTATATTTTGGTTTCATATTTATATATCAATTTTTGACACCCCTGGGATTTATTTTGATATTAAGGGTTCAGCTTAATTGTTCTATTTTTCTTAATAGTTAGCCACTTGTCACAACTTACACTCATTCTCATTCCTCTTACTGGTTTGGTAAAATGGAACCAATAAAAATTTGGAAAGCAGTTGTCATAATTTTTGCTTTTAGAACTCATCTGTAGAGTATGAGAAGTTATATTTTACCCTTTGCCTACCTGAGCCTTTTAAAATTCTTCCTGTTTGTCAACTGCATGTGACACTGCCTCACTCCTCCTCCCTGAAACATTCTCTCCTTTGGACTTCCTGCTGGCACGTGGCAAGTCTTCCTCCTCTCTTTGGCCTACCTCCTGTTCCACTTGCTCTCTGTGTCCTTGGATGTTGCTGTTCCCTAGAGTTTCAGTTTTATATGAGTTATTTTCTTACCTTGAGTGCTTCTCAGATGTATTTTTGAAAATATGTATATTACTGTTGTTTAGTGCCTGGTTGTTTTCCAGAAACTATTCAAAGCATATTAAATATTATTTTCTCACTTAATTTTCATAGCAATCCCATGAGATGGGCACTGCCATTATCATCTCCTTTTTATAGATAAGAAAATTGGCATAGAAGGATGGAGTCATGTGCCAGAGTTAAGTGAGGTTCCAAATAAATTATTGAGGTGGAACTTAAATTCAGCCACTTCAGCTCAAAATTCCATGCTCTTTTTTAATATGCTATAATTCCCCTGACATTGTGTGGCACTCTGCTGGCTAAGAGAATCATCCCGTACGCATTGCTGCCATGCTTATGGCATTGCTGGCCACTCAAAAGAAGAACTTACGGACTCAGGGTCTTCCCCCTTTCCTTCTATCTATGATGAACAACCCAGCACTGGCATTTGAACTTTCCATATATTTTCAACCCATCTTCTCTTTTCCAAACCTACAGCCTCTGTCCTAAATTTGACCTTTTTTATCCTTTGTTCCGACTGCTAACATAACCTCCAAACTAACAGATAAAAGCTGTTTAGATGGATCACTATCTCTGAAAGGCACTCCCTCAACCGTGGCATTCCATGGAATAAGCTTCTCAGCAGTGCCCTGCTCACCTTAGTTTGAGTTGTAAGCTCTTTGATAAGCTATAGAAGCCAGGTTCTCCATGCTCGGGTGTCAACCTTCTGCCCCTTGCTGCCTTCCCCTGTCTGGCACCCTTTCCCACCTCAGACACTGTATGGGGAGTGCCCCTCACTGTGCAAACCTCTCCTCACACCTCACCTCAGACACTGCATGGGGAGTGCCCCTCACTGTGCAGGCCTCTCCTCACACCTCACCTCAGGCAGTGCATGGGGAGTGCCCCTCACTGTGCAGGTCTCTCCTCACACCCCACCTCAGGCAGTGCATGGGAGTGCCCCTCACTGTGCAGGCCTCTCCTCACACCCCACCTCAGACAGTGCATGGGGAGTGCCCCTCACTGTGCA
>NW_003852649.1:1490608-1492305 GCF_000181295.1 Otolemur garnettii | reverse complement strand
GCTTGCCGCTCTAGCAATCGGGCCCTCCATTTCTTATTGACTAAGAGGCTGCCAGGCTGTGGACATCAGGTTGGGCCTTTGGGTTTCCTGGTACTTGAGTGGCATAAACATCCTTGTAGATGTCGATGGCCACAGCTCACCTCCCCAGAGCTGAGTTAGTCATGCCTCCCAGGAAACTGCAGAGGAAACTTCTCCAACCTGTACCTCGAAAGTCTCAGACAGGGTTCCCCAAGTATAGTGAGAGGCTCATTACCAGCTCCTCAGCCCTCCTAGCCAGAAACCTTGATTCAGAGGTGCCAAATGCGAGCCAGACTGTAGAGACTCGGCATAGCCCTGGAGGCACCAGCACATCTGTTTGTCTTTTGGACATGCTTCAGGGACAGCAGGAAAGTTATGAGCCCTGGGCCTTGAGTGAGGGCTTGGGTCCTTCCAGCATTTATTGCTCCCCCACTCTGTACCAAGTACTGTGCCAGGCACTGGAGGTACTGAGGTGTTGAGGAACTCAGTCCCCATACTGGGGTGGGGGAGGTTCCAACCCCCTGGGTGAGGGGTCATGGTCACCTGGGTTGTCCAGCCTCTATTCCCCATCCCTGTGGGGTCCTTTACCATCAGTCCTGGTACTATTTTCTGCTGAAATTCTCAGAATCCATAGCACAGCCTCCCAGGCTTTACCAAAGCAATGCAAGTTGTCAAGAAATGACACTTTGTGCCATTTGGGCTGAGGCTACTGTTGTATTGGAAACAGCTTTGTAAAAGATGCAGGTGTAGGGGCCTCAGTGGCCCTCTATGAAACAGTCAGAAGGAGGCCTAATATAACAAGAGGACACAGTGGAGTTATAGTTGGTGTCCCTGAGTGAGTGCCAGGGAAGGCAAATGTCATTTCCAAAACTGCACAGGGGAGCTCCCTTAGCTCACTCTGGGACTTGAAATCAGGATGTCTCTTCACTGACTTTTCTCGTGGGGCTGCCCCCCAACCCCTGCATCCCTACATCATGCCCCCATACCAGGGCCACACCCAATGTGGCAGTGAAGACTGCTCGGTGCAAACCCAGCAGCATCTCAAAGCAATTCTGGGGCTTAGGTGGGTTTTCTCCCCCCATGCTTGTCTATAAAGTGAAGATAATAAGTGTTTCATGGTTTGGGAGAAAGAATTAAGTGTCTTTAATATCAATAAAGTGCTGAGCATGGTGCCAGGCCCTCAGCCACTGAAAACAAACAAACAAACAAACAAACCAAAAAATGGAAATAAGGACTTGATTAAAGCAATTTCAGTTGAACAAGAGACACAGAAGATATCCTACAATTCTTCACATAAATATCACAGACATATTCTTATGATTCCATCTGTATAAAAATTTGACTTTGGCTAATTGGATGATGAGATCTTTTATTGATTTTGTTTTTATCTATAGGTTCATTAAATAGTTTCTTTGAAGGATGGGTAATATGTGGATATTTTTAGGGGATGATGCAATTCTATGAAGACCATGTTTTGCAACTTGTTTGTTCCTAAGACCTATTATATTTTAGTGTGGGATGCTGTCTTCATTTGTACTAACTGGCTATGTGCAAAGTTTTCTGAGCTGATCTATATATACTAACAGAAAATTTCTTTTCTTTCTTTTTTTCTTTTATTTCTCAGCTCTTCAAGTACAATGTACCAATGTATGGATCTGTGTCAGGATTAAGCCCACGAT
>NW_003852649.1:1486809-1490212 GCF_000181295.1 Otolemur garnettii | reverse complement strand
GCTGACCCTGCAGAGAGCTTCTCAAAGGACTAGACTTGTTTCTACCTGTATGCCCATCATTCTTGCTGAACTGGCAAGTAGAAGTGGGCCACCCCAAGAGAGGCCTGTGGTCTTGGGCCAGATAGCTCTTGGCAACATAGTTGGCAGACTGAATTTTCTGAAGAAATTCAGAGCTGAATGCTTTCTGGGGACTGAATTTCTAGCAATTGTGGCACAAGCACTTAGGCTTGGGATCTGGAAAACACATTGCAGATCCCACATACAAGCTTTGGGGGAAAAATCACGGGAAATATTCATGTTTTCAAGGAAGTATGGAGGGAAGATGATATAGTGTGAATTTCACTTTTTTTCTGTTTTCAAATTATCTAACAAGGGAACATGATCTATCTGAAGGAAATAAACATTATATTTAAAAGTACATAATTACCATAATCATCAGAGTATGATTACCTCTGATTAATTTTAACCTCCCATGGAGTCAGGGACCGGGCCTCTACTCAGAACTACATGCTAAATGTTATAGGAAAAGAATTCTATTGTCTTAGCCCCCACTTCACCCCCAAGGATGTCTTGTTCCTCTTAGGCATTTATTATATGCTGAAAACTTCAAAAACTTCAATGTTGTTCCTTGCTACCATGATCACTACTATCTTAGAAATAAGAAAACAGATTGAATTGTTAACACAGAATTTCCGAGGGCTCATGATAAGTAGAGGCAGCTCTGAGATTCCAAAGGATTCATAGGACCTTAAACGTCCATGCTCTCTATGAGTGAGCAATACTGCAGCTGTGGCCGTTCTTCTCAAACAGAGGCACGCACAGAGGCAGTCTCAAGTATGAATCACTAAGATCTTTCTCTTTCAGCTAACAAGGGTTGCTTACCTGTTATGTGCCAGCATCATGCTAGATTTTAACCTATCTATCCCTTTAGAAAATGGCCTTTTTTTCATGAGCGGATGCTTTTTATAGTTTAGTGAGAGTGTGACCAGTTTTAGAGAGCTTGAAGTATCAATCAATCTGTGTTCAAATGCCTTTACATTTCCTGAGATATGTGAGACAAACATTTGTTTAAAATCTGTATCTTCTTAGGATTTCCAGAATTTTATGATGTTGATAACTAAAATCAGGTACCTTCCAAGCCATGGCATGATAGCAACTGAAATGCCTGTGAGGTGCATCATGCGCAAGTGAGTACAACCTGCCAGACTTCAGCCCTGGGCCCTGGCTTCATCTTTACCTTCCAGATAACCCACCCCACCCCACCCCCCAAACCTGAAAGGTTAATTGACACAAACAGGGGTAGGTGTTGGGGAGATACCATACCCTACCAGCGACATAAATCCCTTGATCCCTGTCCCTGTATCCTTATAAAGTTATTACTTTTATCCCCCTCAATGTGTGAATATTAGGAGTGCTGAAAAATGAAATGACTTACTTTTGATACCAGTGTCAGAAAATCTGATAGTTCCTAGGTGAATAAATGAAGTTATTTAGGTTTAATTAAACTTGAACCCGTATTGAATGTTCCTAAATGCCATAAACAAAAGTAAAGTTGAAAAGATACATTAACTAATTCATCAGGGAGTTGAGATCAGCATGTACTGTGATGGGCTATGGGAAAAGAGATGGACAGATTTGAGCAGCATCTCAGGTAAAGATTCTTTTTATGCCTTATGAGTTGACCTTCTTGAGAAAGCCTAAGACAATTAGTGTTTAGATGAATAAGAACTGTGATTGGGTCTTAGCAAAAGTGTACTATACTTGGCAGGACTTTCTTATAGACAATTTTTGTATTGGGATTTTATGATTAAAATCCAAACCTAAAGATTTTTCCCCTCAGTAATTAGAGAAGAGACACACTACATGGTGTTCTTCCTACAGATTGCTGTTATTAATAATTTTTAACACTAACTACTTACTGTATGGTGACGCTGATCTAAGCCTTTTACTTGTAAGAATGCATTAATTCACAATTGTTGTAACATGGTTTCTTGTATCCTCAATGAATTCCCAACTATCTACATATATAAATTAATTTAAGAGGCTCCAGATTAAAAGGAAAAAAAAAGAATGCTTTAATTTCTCATGGCAAATACATGAGGTAGATGTTGGGTTTTTGTTGCTGTTATTTTTTTTCCCAAACATGTTGTCGAATTATGTTACCCCATAGGATGGGGAACAAAGTTGTCCTCGAGACTATACTAGTAGCTTTGTTTATGCCAAATGCCAGGTGAGAAAATCAAAGCACAGTGGAAGTAAATTACTTGCCCAAGATCATTTGCTGGCAGGTGGTGAAACTAGGAAGTGAAGCCACAAGTCCAGATTTAAGCTAAGGCTTCATAGCAGCACAAACACTGCCTGTGATGTTCTGGTTTTACAAGCAGAAGTCAATTCATCTACTAGCAACAGGAGTTTGGTCCCAAGTACAGCCTTGTCAATGCTGGGATCTGAGTGGATCTTGAGTCTTACATGATATTTCTTCATTTTCTTCTGATTTTAGGCAAGGACGTTTTTCAAATAAAGTTCATGGGAGACAAAATGAAAGTGGCAGTGAAACCCAACAGGAAACAAAGGGCAGAATACACGTTGAGAATGAAGACATGGAAGTTGCTTCTGCAATGCAATCTGGGTGAGGATACTCAACACTGGCATCTTCTGGTTTTTGTACCGGCATATCCTAGATACGCCCTGATAGAATTGTCAAGGAAATGGCATGTGTTTGTCTTAAGGTGCTTTCTGCACAAAGAGCCTCTAGGTCAGAATTGGCAAATTCATGCTTTCTGAGGTTTGATGAAGGTATTGTGGACCACGGTGGTCTCATTAGTCTTTTTGTAACTGGTAGGAATCCACAGAAATAAGAGCTGTTCCTCTAGGCATCATGTGAAATATTATGATTCATTTAAAGGTAAGATACCTATCAATTCCAACATGAATAAAATTCTGTATCCTAATGAGCATTAATACTGAGCCTACCAAGTGGCTTAGATATGTTGGTAGACTCTGGGAAAGTGAACTCAAAAGTGTTATAAACCCTGGTTGCATTTTCTTTGAGGAAGGACCAAATGCCTTCCAATGAGTACAGGTTTTCATTCTTAGAGTTCCATATGAGGTTTGATTGTAAAAAATCCACATATCTTAATGTTTGGGTATTCATAAGGGATGGAGCTGTATCTTACACAGAATAAGCAGGATTGTCCTAGAATATCTGGGATGTACTTCACATCTTAAGGAGTAAAAATATCCTTATTGACTTATACACATGTTGTACTTGAATCCTTATATCCTTAAGGATATGGTCTCAAAGACAGAACATTGACTGCCTCATTCCTTCCCTCCCTCACCTCTCTTCTACACCTGGGTTTCCTTATGAATAATGGGCTCTTAGAAGTAGCTAAGAAATGTT
>NW_003852649.1:1485473-1486423 GCF_000181295.1 Otolemur garnettii | reverse complement strand
TCTTATATGTGAATAAAGTTTGAAGTATTACACAGCTATTTGTAATTTTTGAAGAGCTGAATTGCATGAAATATTAAGCTTCCATGCTCATTATAGGTCGGTGTTGAAGGGTGAAGTTACTCTCCTCAGTTGCTGATTGATTCTCAGTCATGGTTGGAGTTGGGAAGTGATGCGTAATTGTTCATTTATTCCACAAGCCTGCCCCAGAGGAGTTCGTATTTTTAGTAGAAGGAAACAGACTCTAAACAAAAATTATCTTCTAATAAAGGGTAAATGTTCCTGAGGGAACATAAGGCAGGGAAGGGAGATTGGCAATACTGGGGGAAGGTTGTGGTTCTATTAACATGGCATCAGGAAGGCCACCCTGCAAGGTGAGAAAGGACCTGTGCATTTCCTGAAGTCTTGTAATAAATGCTACTGACAAACCAAATCACAAAAAGCACTCAAACATTGCGATTGGAGTTTGGGGAATAGAGATTATCTCATCCTGTAAAGTTGATTGAGGAATTTGCCTTTTATTTGAAATAAGATAGAAAACCACCAGAAAGCTACAAAGGGAGGAGTGACATAGTCTGACCTGGAGTTTTACCAGACTCACCTTCTGCTACCAGGAGACGAGACACCAGCCTGTAGCAAGGACTGAAGAAGGGAGGGGGGTTGGTGGTGATCTGTTAGACCTGCCAACCTCATTCAGGGGCAATTTTACCTTCCAGCAGACATATCTACAGTTTTGTTATAAGGAGGTGTAAGTGTGCTCCTAACTTCTAGTGTGTATAGGCTAGGGATGCTGGTAGACATCTATGTGTGTAAGATAGCCGCTGACAAGGTCATCCTACCCATATAGTGACTGTGCTAAGGCTGAGGCTGAGGACCCTGAATTAGTTGGATTAGTGGAGTTCACAGGAAGTGGTCAGGTCTGTCTGTCTGTCTGAGAAGGATTTGCAGACAGG
>NW_003852649.1:1483612-1485080 GCF_000181295.1 Otolemur garnettii | reverse complement strand
TACTCAGCAGTGGGATTTCTGGAGGAAATGGTAGGTCTACTTTACGTTCTTTGTAGTATCTCCATATAGTTTTCCATAGAGGTGGTAGTAGTTTGCAGTCCCACCAACAGTGTAGTTTGGCTGGAGTAAGGGGATACCTCGTTGTGGATTTGATTTGCATTTCCCTAATGATTAGAGATGTTGAGCATTTTTCCATGAGTTTGTAGGCCATTAGTAGACCTTCATTTGAAAAGTTTCTGTTGATCTCTTCTTCCCACTTTCTTATGGAGTCATTTGGTTGTTTCTTGCTGATTTACTTGCTCCTTCTATGAGAGATTCTGGTTATCAGTCTTTTATCAAATGTATAGCATGCAAATATTATTTTCTCTCATTCTGTGCATTGTCAATTTGCTCTTTTGATTATGTCCTTGGTTGTGCAGAAGCTTTTAAATTTACTGAGGCCCCATTTATTTTTGTTGTTGCTGTGATCCCTTTTGGGGTCTTCTTCGTGAATTCTTTGCTTAGACTGATAACTGTAAGGGGTTTTCAACATTTTCTTCCAGGATTCTTATAGTTTCCTGCCTTAGGTTTAGAACTCATGTGCCCATGAATACATGAATGGATTAATAAAACATGGTATATGCCGATTATGGAGTACTACTCAGCCATGACAAATGGTGGCCTAGAGGGACACCTAGAGGGAACTAGAAACCATTTGGGTAAGTGAAACAATACAAGAATGAAGAACCCAGGAGGTAGTCAATACCAAATTAGTCAATCAACACTGAAGTGCACATATGGAAGAAAATCTCAACAAAAATGAAGCTGGGGAGCAGATGGGCGGAAAGGAAGGAGTGAATTCACAGTGTTTGGGTCCTTTGCATGCTTTCTGCGTGAAGGGCACACATATGTGTACATTTGACTCAGTCTGTACAAAAACCAAGTATGTAAACCAAAGCTGTGTATCCTTAATATTCTGAAATCAAATAAACAACTAGACAAAGTGAAAAGGAAAAGAAATTCTCAGTCCCACCTCAATCTGACTGAACCATGAAACTGAATGGGACTCAGCTGTGTTTGAATAAAAACTCTGGGTGATTCTTCTGTCTATAAAGTTGAGAGCCCCTGTTCAGAGGTTGGTTGAGGGAGTAAGGGGAAGGTAGGTGAAATCAGCCTTTCAGTCTCCATGTTCTCAGGGCTTTGCCTTCTGAGGTGCACAGGACAAGTAGGTTATCTTACAGTTATTTCCTTAGAGTTCAAATATGGAGACAGATATCTTAGGATGGTAATGCTTAAAAATAGCTGTCTATTGGATAATTTGGATTCTAAGGCCAGTGAAGAGAGTCTTCTATTGTGCTCAGATATTACATGTCTGCTTTACTTTTGCTTTTGTTTTTTGATGTTTGAATAAAAGGTGTTAAGTTTTCTGAAATGAAATGATAGTATATTGATGGCACGTGTGTGTTGGCCAAAGTTGTAATCACTTACA
>NW_003852649.1:1473043-1482895 GCF_000181295.1 Otolemur garnettii | reverse complement strand
TACTTTAGTGCTAATCCTTTTTACATCTTTTAAAAATACTTTTTAGATAATCGTAGATTCACATGCAGTTGTCAAAAGTAGTAGACTTAGGTATGCCATTTACTCAGCTTTGCCCAATGCTAACTTCACGCACAACTGTGATACTAGTACAGTATAACGTGGAGATACTGACACAGCCAATTTACAGGCCATTGCGACTGCAGTAAGTATGTCCCACGTTGCCCATTTCGAGCCACATCCACTTTCCTCCTAACCCAATCCTGCCACTCTTCCCTCCTTCCCAGTCCTCAGTCTTTGTCAGTCACAAATCTGTTTTCCATTTGTGAAGTTTTGTCATCTGGAGAATGTTCTATGAATGGACTCAGTGTATGGAATATTTTGGACTTGGCTGTTTTCATTCAGCATAATTCCTTTAGAATCATCTAGGAACTGGGGCATGTCTCATCAGTTTAGTTTGTATTGAAGACTAGTAGTCCAGGACCATCATTTAATTGTCCCCTCACTCAGAGACATGTGGGCTGTTTTCATTTTTTGGCTCTTATGAATCATGGTAATATAAACTTTCACATGCATGGCATGTGAACAGATCAGTTTGTGTCTGCCTGGAGTGAATGCCGAAGAGTTTATTGAACTGCTGGGTCATAGAGTATTTGCGTGTTGTTGTTTGCCTGATCAGAGTGAGTTTTCAGGATTTCCTGAGGACCAGGACTACCTCTAATACCTTCAGTGTAAGTGAAAGTATTTTTCTGTAGTGAGGGTTAGCTAATTAGCCACAGTTACTTTTTTCCCCTCATGCCTATCCATTTTTGTGACTTCTAAGTTATTCTAATTCTGTCCTACTTGGACCTAGATCAAATGACAGATTTTATCAGAAAATTGTTACCTCTCTTAGCGAAAAAAAAAAAAAATACCAACCTGATACTTCAAATTAGAAGGTGAAGGACCACAGATTGCATTCACTGTCCATGAAAGCCTGGTTGCTAGGCTTTAGTTTTCTGAACAAGTCTTTATTGCTACATCCACAGTTCTTGGCTACTTTTATACTCCATGAAGTTGGAGATATGAAAATGGAGGGCAGCTGACTCTGACCCAGACCTGGGGAGGGCGTGATGGGGGTGTGAAGGGTGCTGCTCCCCGACTTCCACGGTCCATGGTCCTGAGGCATTTCACTGTCCTTGCCTAAAGCCTGGTCCTCTCAGTCCTCAGAGGCCTACATTGACCTGGCCCCAGAGCTGACGAGGCTCCTGGACGACCCCTGCATTTCTGGGTCTTCACCCTGGATGTGTGAAAGCTCAGCTGCTCCCAGCCTTCTGCCAGAGCTTGGGGACCAAGGCTGACTTTAGGACTATTTTTGGGGGATGGGGCTCGGTGGGGCAGTTGCACGTGGCCTGAGCTGGGCAGGTGCTTGGCACTGCATGGAGGGTGCATGCCCAGGTGAGGGGTGGTGAAGGTCAGGGAAGATGCAAGTGACGGATTCTGCCCTTCGGCAGATTCTCCATGTGCCCGGAACCCACAGTGTGCCAACTGAGGGCACTTGGAAACTCGGGGCCACAGACGCAAGTGCTCTTCCGTAGGGCTTTCCTTCATGCAGCTGATGCATGGAGCAGACTTCCCCATCTGTACCCACCTTCTAAATGAGTCCTCTCCAGCTAGAGAGTCTCCAGCCTGGAAAGACCCATGGCAGGTGGTCATAGGCCCCCGGCCAGCTCTGAGGTGTGTGTAGTTGTGAGGGAGGACAGGTGTCATCTCTCAGCCAGTGGCATGGACAGGCATCTCTGGCCTCTTGGGACCTGGAACCTCCTATGGAACAGTTATTCTGTGGGGTCTCTCTAAGAAGGTGCTGGGGGTATAGGTGCCAGTGTGTTGACCCTCCTCCCAAGATAATAAGCATCTGTGTGGGTCCCAGGAAGCAAAAGGTGGGACTGTGCCAAGGCCAGGTTTAATCCTTAGAGGGCAGGACACGTGGTGGGCAGGTCCCTGAGCCAGGCTTGGCCTGGCCTCTGCTGGGCTGACTGCGGTCTGGGGTCCTGACTGGGCCCACTTGGAATTTCCCTTCTTGAACTTGGTAGGCCAGGAGATCTCTGGTGCAGGGGGGCACTTTGACCCCGTTCTGCTCAGCTGATTGTAGTAGTGGGTTCTCTCTGTGAGGATCAGCTGGACAAGAGGACCACCACCATAGTGATCTTCCCAGCTCCTCAGTGGGCCTTGAGGCTGGTCTGCCCAGTCCAGGTGGACTGGGGTGGTTGGACAACACCCCATCTCCCCGAGAAGTGGGTTTCTGGTAAATGTTTCCAGCTGGCTCCTGGGGCAAAGGAACAAAAACAGTTCTGCTCTATAGCAATTGCCAGTTTCTGTGGTGTAAATATTCCCGCCCAGAGCAGAGTCTCTGCAGCCTGCCCTGAATGAGGTTCTTCTCTCCTCTTACCACACTCCTAGACACGTCTGAGGTTGTCAGATCTGTCCCCAAAGTCCCTTCTGTCCTGTGTAGAGGGAAGGTTGTCCACATCCTCCCAGGCTCCCGCGGGCTCCTCTGAAGAACAAGTTGCTGTTTCATGCTAGGCAGTGGCAAAGGCAAAGGCTGCATGGTGGGACACTCCCTGCCTCCCATCTTCCCTTTTCTCCTCTCTCGCCCCTCACTACCCCAGACAGCAGAAACAGGGCTGCAGACATGTCCCCTGCTGTGACCCCTCTGCAGGGGCATCCTGGCCAGGGCCCAGCACACTCCACAGGGGCAGGTTCTGGGGAGTCAAAGGCACACCCTGTGTCCAAGGGCAGTTCCATGGAGGAGGTTTGGGACTTGGGAACAGAAGCAGCTGCAGTGCCTGGCCCCATAGAAAGCTCTGGGTCCCAGGACACCTGCAGGGGCTCTCCTTTTTTATAGAGGGAAGCATCAAGGCTGAGAGAAATGAGTGTGAGACCCCCAGCTTTGCTGCCCAGGGGTGGTAGGTGGTGATCACTCCTGCCTAATGACCTCAAAGCCTGCATTATCTCTCCTATAGCATTCTGTCCCTCTGAGGTCTCTGCCTGGGGACCCGCGATCAGGGAGGAGACCTGAGGCTGAGAAGGGAGAGGTTTGTGTCAAGGCCCTGGATAAGCAGGGGATGATTCTAGCAGAGGGGCCGAGCTGGCCAAACCTGAAAGCCTGGCTCCTGTGGTGGGAGAATCTCTAAGATCCAAGTGACTGTCCCGTGAGAGAAGGCTGGTTGCACTGCTGTGATCACCTCATGCCTTACACCCCGCTGAGCTGACAGCAGCCCAGATTGGCCAGTTCTGAGCATGCTCATGGGTAGATCTGGTCCCCTCTGCCTGGGAAGAGGGAAAGCATGGTCCTGGCTGTCCTAGTGAAGGAAAGACATGGCCAGGATGAGAGTAGGGTCTCCTGAATCAAATCTAGTTCTTCCCTGCCCCTGTCACAGCCACAACTCTATGGAATGGAGGCCACTGGGCTGGGCTGTACCTGCAGGGCTCCCAAGGATGTCACTGTCAGAAATCTCAGGTCAAAGACTTGGTGCAGGGATGCTAAAGTTGGCATGGCTGATCTTGTTTCTTAGTCTTTCAAGCTACAAAGGGATGTCACTGTTCCTTGCCTTTGCCAGAGAAAAGCACTTGGCACATGGGCTGTACACTCCCACCACCTTAAGTTTCACAGGCAGAGAAGGTACAGCCCACCTGCACATTCACCTGCACATTTGGGGGATTTGGGGTCAGAAAAGTCATTGTGGTATGCCTGAGAGCAAGAAGGTATGAGATTGACACCAGACCCCAAGGTGGCCTAGCACAAAAACCCACAGATTTTCTACCTCACCAACTGTTCTGTTTTTTTAAATTTTTTTTTTAACTGGAAAAGTAAAACCTCTACATACTTCAACAACAAAAGCTCATAGGACCTCCGGGCCATTCTCCCATCTGCAGAGGAGCTTCAGAGAACAGCCTCTTCCTGGCCCTTGATTCAGCTTCTGTAAGGGAGGGGTTGGTCCTTTGGGTCCTGTCTGCTGCTTGCATTGGTGTTTAACATTTGCCTTGGGGCCCTCCTTTTTTTATTGACTAAGAGGCTGCCAGGCTGTGGACATCAGGACGGGCCTCTAGGTTTCCTAGTCCTTAGGTGCCATAAACATCCTTGTAGATGTCCATGGCCACAGCTCACCTCCCCAGAGCTGAGTTAGTCATGCCTCCCAGGAAACTGCAGAGGAAACTTCTCCAACCTGTACCTCAAAAGTCTCAGACAGGGTTCCCCAAGTATAGTAAGAGGCATTACCAGCTCCTCAGCTCTCAGAGTCAGAAACCTTGATTCAGAGGTGCCAAATGCGAGCCAGACTGTAGAGACTCGGCATAGTCCTGGAGGCATCAGCACATCTGTTTGCCTTTTGGACATGCTTCAGGGGCAGCAGGAAATTTATGAGCCCTGGGCCTTGAGTGAGGGGTTAGGTCCTTCCAGCATTTATTGCTCCCCGACTCTGTCCCAAGTACTGTGCCAGGCACTGTAGGCAACAAGAGGTTGAGGGAATCAGTTCCTGTATTGAGGGGGTCTTACCCCCTGGGTGAGGGGTGGTGGTCACCTGGGTTGTCCAGACTCTATTCCCCAACCCTGTGGGGTCCTTTACCATCAGTTCTGGTACTATTTTCTGCTGAAATTCTGAGAATCCATAGCACAGCCTCCCAGGCTCTACCAAAGCAATGCAAGTTGTCAAGAAATGACACTTTATGCCACTTGGGCTGAGGCTACTGTTGTATTGGAAACAGCTTTGTAAAAGATTCAGGTGTAGAGGCCTCAGTGGCCCTCTATGAAATAGTCTGAAGGAGGCCTAATATGACAAGAGGACACAGTGGAGTTAGAGTTGTTGTCCCTGAGTGGGTGCCAGGGAAGGGAAATGTCAGTGCCAAAACTGCACAGGGGAGCTCCCTTAGCTCACTCTGGGACTTGAAATCAGGATGTCTCTTCACTGACTCTCCTTGTGGGGTTGTCCCCCGACCGCATCCCTACCTCTTGCCCCATACCAGGGCCACACCCAATGTGGCAGTGAAGACTGCTCGGGGCAAACCCAGTAGCATCTCAAAGCAATTCTGGGGCTGTGGTGGGTTTTCTCCCCCCATGCTTGTCTATAAAGTGAGGATAATAAGTGCTTCATGATTTGGGAGAAAGAATTAAGTGTCTTGGCTCGGCGCCCATAGCTCAACCCGCTAAGGCGCCCGCCCCGTACACCAAAGGTGGCGGGTTCGAATCCCCAGCCCGGACCCGCCAAACAACAATGATGGCTGCAACCAAAAAATAGCCAGGCGTTGTGGCGGGCGCCTGTGGTCCCAGCTCCTTGGGAGGCGGAGGCAGGAGACTCGCTTGAGCCCAGGAGTTGGAGGTTGCTGTGAGCTGTAATGCCATGGCACTCTGCCCAGGGGGACAGCTTGAGGCTCTGTCTCAAAAAAAAAAAAAAAAAAAAAAAGAATTAAGTGTCTTTAATATCAATAAAGTGCTGAGCATAGTGCCAGGCCCTCAGTCACCGAAAACAAACAAACAAACAAACAAACCAAAAAATGGAAACAAAAACTTGATTAAAGCAGTTTCAGTTGAACAAGAGACACAGAACATGTCCTACACTTCTTCACATAAATATCATAGATATATTCTTATGATTCCATCTGTATAAAAATTTGACTTTGGTGAAATGGATGATGAGAGCTTTGATTTTTTTATATATATATACATATATATATAAAACATATAGATATGTTTAAGAACATATATATATATGTTCTTAAATAGTTTCTTTGAAGGATGGGTAATATGTGGATATTTTTAGGGGATGATGCAATTCTACGAAAACCATGTTTTGTGACTTGTTTGTCCCTAAGACCTATTGTATTTTAGTGTGGGATGCTGTCTTCATTTGTACTAACTGGCTATGTGCAAAGTTTTATGAGCTGATCTATATATACTAACAGAAAATTTCTTTTCTTTCTTTTTTTCTTTTATTTCTCAGCTCTTCAAGTACAATGTACCAATGTATGGATCTGTGTCAGGATTAAGCCCACGATTTTTCACAATATTTATGCAGAGCCTTTTGACGTGTTTTTGGGAAATGATTGCCCGGTAACTGACCTTGAGCCAGATGGGTACTATGAATTTTTCTACCATCCTAGTGAATGCGGTATTATAAGTCACGTAAGAGAAATAGCTATCTTACCTAAAACCTGAGCCTCTTATAATTCTTATACCAGGCCCACAAATTAGATGTTACTAAGTTTCTCTTTGTAATATGGCTGGACCAGTTTCTCTAATAGTTGCATTCAGTAGAGATGATGGCTTGATCCCAGGAGTAGTTCAAGGCTAAAAAATTGAGCCATGATTGTGCTACTTCTGTGTAGCCTAGACGAAGAACAAGACCTTGTCTTAAAACAAAAAACAAAATACCACCAACCAAACAAAAAGGTGCCCCTGGGAGAAAGAAGGCTATGCTAAGGGTAAAGCTGAGCTATGATGCAGACTCAAAGGCAGCTTTTGCTGACCCTGCAGAGAGCTTCTCAAAGGACTAGACTTGTTTCTACCTGTATGCCCATCATTCTTGCTGAACTGGCAAGTAGAAGTGGGCCACCCCAAGAGAGGCCTGTGGTCTTGGGCCAGATAGCTCTTGGCAACATAGTTGGCAGACTGAATTTTCTGAAGAAATTCAGAGCTGAATGCTTTCTGGGGACTGAATTTCTAGCAATTGTGGCACAAGCACTTAGGCTTGGGATCTGGAAAACACATTGCAGATCCCACATACAAGCTTTGGGGGAAAAATCACGGGAAATATTCATGTTTTCAAGGAAGTATGGAGGGAAGATGATATAGTGTGAATTTCACTTTTTTTCTGTTTTCAAATTATCTAACAAGGGAACATGATCTATCTGAAGGAAATAAACATTATATTTAAAAGTACATAATTACCATAATCATCAGAGTATGATTACCTCTGATTAATTTTAACCTCCCATGGAGTCAGGGACCGGGCCTCTACTCAGAACTACATGCTAAATGTTATAGGAAAAGAATTCTATTGTCTTAGCCCCCACTTCACCCCCAAGGATGTCTTGTTCCTCTTAGGCATTTATTATATGCTGAAAACTTCAAAAACTTCAATGTTGTTCCTTGCTACCATGATCACTACTATCTTAGAAATAAGAAAACAGATTGAATTGTTAACACAGAATTTCCGAGGGCTCATGATAAGTAGAGGCAGCTCTGAGATTCCAAAGGATTCATAGGACCTTAAACGTCCATGCTCTCTATGAGTGAGCAATACTGCAGCTGTGGCCGTGCTTCTCAGACAGTGGCACGCACAGAGGCTGTCTTGGGTATGAATTACTAAGATCCTCTCTCCTTCAGCTAACAAGGGTTGCTTGCCTGTTATGTGCCAGCATCATGCTAGATTTTAACCTATCTATCCCTTTAGGAAATGGCCTTTTTCCCATGAGCAGATGCTTTTTATAGTTTAGTGAGAGTGTGACTAGTTTTAGAGAGCTTGAAGTATCAATCAATCTGTGTTCAAATGCCTTTACATTTCCTGAGATATGTGAGACAAACATTTGTTTAAAATCTGTATCTTCTTAGGATTTCCAGAATTTTATGATGTTGATAACTAAAATCAGGTACCTTCCAAGCCATGGCATGATAGCAACTGAAATGCCTGTGAGGTGCATCATGCGCAAGTGAGTACAACCTGCCAGACTTCAGCCCTGGGCCCTGGCTTCATCTTTACCTTCCAGATAACCCACCCCACCCCACCCCCCAAACCTGAAAGGTTAATTGACACAAACAGGGGTAGGTGTTGGGGAGATACCATACCCTACCAGCGACATAAATCCCTTGATCCCTGTCCCTGTATCCTTATAAAGTTATTACTTTTATCCCCCTCAATGTGTGAATATTAGGAGTGCTGAAAAATGAAATGACTTACTTTTGATACCAGTGTCAGAAAATCTGATAGTTCCTAGGTGAATAAATGAAGTTATTTAGGTTTAATTAAACTTGAACCCGTATTGAATGTTCCTAAATGCCATAAACAAAAGTAAAGTTGAAAAGATACATTAACTAATTCATCAGGGAGTTGAGATCAGCATGTACTGTGATGGGCCATGGGAAAAGAGATGGACAGATTTGAGCAGCATCTCAGGTAAAGATTCTTTTTATGCCTTATGAGTTGACCTTCTTGAGAAAGCCTAAGACAATTAGTATTTAGATGAATAAGAACTGTGATTGGGTCTTAGCAAAAGTGTACTATACTTGTCAGGACTTTCTTATAGATAATTTTTGTATTGGGATTTTATGATTAAAATCCAAACCTAAAGATTTTTCCCCTCAGTAATTAGAGAAGAGACACACTACATGGTTTTCCTCCCACAGATTGCTGTTATTAATTATTAACACTAACCACTTACCATATGGTGACACTGATCTAAGCTTTTTACTTGTAAGAATGCATTAATTCACAATTAGTGTAACCTGGTTTCTTGTATCCTCAATGAATCCCCAACTATCTATATATATAAATTAATTAAAGAGGCTCAAAATTAAAAGGAAAAAGAAGAATACATTAATTTCTCATGGCAAATACATGAGGTTGATGATGGGTTTTTGTTGCTGTTATTTTTTTCCCCCAGACCTGTTGTCCAATTATGTTACCCCAGAGGATGGGGACAAAGTCTTCCTGGAGACCATCAGCAATCAGATGCAGCAGATGACTCTATGCTGGTAGCTTTGTCTATGCCAAATGCCAGGTGAGAAAATCAAAGCACAGTGGAATGAAATTACGTGCCCAAGATCATTTGCTGGCAGGTGGTGGAACCAGAAATTGAGCCACAAGTCCAGTTTTTAAGCTAAGGCTTCATAGTAGCACAAACACTGCCTGTGATGTTCTGGAAATACAAGCAGAAGTCAATTCATCTACTAGCAAAAGGAGTTTGGTCCCAAGTACAGCCTTGTCAATGCTGGGATCTGAGTGGATCTTGAGTCTTATATGATATTTATTTTCTTCTGATTTTAGGCAGGGACCACTTTCAACTGAAGTTCATGGGAGACAAAATGAAAGTGGCAGTGAAACCCAACAGGAAACAAAGGGCAGAATACACGTTGAGAATGAAGACATGGAAGTTGCTTCTGCAATGCAATCTGGGTGAGGATACTCAACACTGGCGTCTTCTGGTTTTTGTACCGGCATATCCTAGATACGCCCTGATAGAATTGTCAAGGAAATGGCATGTGTTTGTCTTAAGGTGCTTTCTGCACAAAGAGCCTCTAGGTCAGAATTGGCAAATTCATGCTTTCTGAGGTTTGATGAAGGTATTGTGGACCACGGTGGTCTCATTAGTCTTTTTGTAACTGGTAGGAATCCACAGAAATAATAGCTGTTCCTCTTGGCATCATGTGAAATATTATGATTCATTTAAAGGTAAGATACCTATCAATTCCAACATGAATAAAATTCTGTATCCTAATGAGCATTAATACTGAGCCTACCAAGTGGCTTAGATATGTTGGTAGACTCTGGGAAAGTGAACTCAAAAGTGTTATAAACCCTGGTTGCATTTTCTTTGAGGAAGGACCAAATGCTTTCAAGTGAGTACAGGTTTTCATTCTTAGAGTCCCATATGAAGTTTGACTGTGAAAAATCCACATATCTTAATGTTTGGCTATTCATAAGGGATGGAGCTGTATCTTACAGAGAATAAGCAGGATTGTCCTAGAATATCTGAAATGTACTTCACATCTTAAAGAGTAAAAATATCCTTATTGACTTATACACATGTTGTACTTGAATCCTTATATCCTTAAGGATATGGTCTCAAAGACAGAACATTGACTGCCTCATTCCTTCCCTCCCT
>NW_003852649.1:1461122-1472769 GCF_000181295.1 Otolemur garnettii | reverse complement strand
AAGTCACATATTTTAAAAATCTAATGTATAATTTTAAATAAAATGGCATGATGGCTTTTTATATCTTTTAAAAACTGGAGCTATTCCTGCTTTTAACTTTATGGAATCTTATTTGTGAATAAAGTTTGAACTATTATACGGCTGTTTGTACTTTTTGAAGAGCTGAGTTGCATGAAAATTTAAGCTTCCACACTCATTATAGGTCAGTTTTGAAGGGTGAAGTTACTCTCCTCAGTTTCTGATTGATGCTCTGTCATGGTTGGAGCTGGGAAGTGATGCATAATTGTTCATTTATTCCACAAGCACGTCCCAGAGGACTTCACATTTTTAGTTGAAGGAGAGAAAGTCTAAACAAAAATTATCTTCTAATAAAGGGTAAATGTTCCTAAGGGAACATAAGGCAGGGAAGGGAGATTGGCAATACTGGGGTGAAGGTTGTGGTTCTATTAACATGGCATCAGGAAGGCCACCCTGCAAGGTGAGAAAGGATGTGGAGGAAGGAAGAAATCACCTGTGCATTTCCTGAAGTCTTGTAATAAATGCTACTGACCAAATCACAAAAAGCACTCAAACATTGAGAGTGGAGTTTTGGGAGTGGAGATCATCTCATCTTGTAAAGTTGATTGAGAAATTTGTCTTTTATTTGAAATGAGATAGAAAACCACCAGAAAGCTACAAAGGGAGGAGTGACATAGTCTGACCTGGAGTTTTACCAGGCTTAAGTCCTGCTACCAGAAGACGAGACACCAGCAGGCAGCAAGGACTGAAGAAGGGAGCGGGGTTGGTGGTGATCTGTTAGACCTGCCAACCTCATTCAGGGGCAATTTTACCTTCCAGCAGACATAGCTACAGTTTTGTCATAAGGGGGTGTTAGTGTGCTCCTAACTTCTAGCGTGTGTAGGCTAGGGATGCTGGTAGACATCTATGTGTGTAAGATAGCCGCTGACAAGGTCATCCTGCCCATATGGTGTCTGTGCTTAGGCTGAGGCTGAGGACCCTGAATTAGTTGGATTAGTGGAGTTCACAGGAAGTGGTCAGGTCTGTCTGTCTGTCTGAGAAGGATTTGCAGACAGGTTGTAGGAGAAAGGAATACAGGAGAGTTTACTATTGGTGAGTTATGACAACATGGGAGATGTCACAAACTCAGAGAAAAAGTGTGGAAGGTGTTGGTTCACAGACTCTTTTAGCGAGCAGTTGAATATATAGATCTTGAATTTGAAAGAGAAAGCTCCAGGCTGGGTGTAGGGAATTTGTATCCCTCAGAAAACAGTAATATTGAAAGCAGAAAAGATTGCATGAGTTACATGAGTAAATAAGTGAGGAAAATGAAGATAATTGGTGTACGCCCTGAGTCTTGGGATAGTTAATTTTAAGAAGTGGCTGAGTTGTTTCAACGTCTTGGTGATTGTGAATGACTCTGCTATAAACATTCCAGTACAGGTGTCCTTTGTATTAAATGACCTTTCTTCCCTTGGGTATGTACTCAGCAGTGGGATTTCTGGAGGAAATGGTAGGTCTACTTTAAGTTCTTTGTGGTATCTTCATACAGTTTTCCATAGAGGTGGTAGTAGTTTGCAGTCCCACCAACAGTGTAGTATCGTTGGAGTAAGGGGATACCTCATTGTGGTTTTGATTGCATTTCCCAAATGATTAGAGATGTTGAGCATTTTTCCATGAGTTTGTAGGCCATTAGTAGACCTTCATTTGAAAAGTTTCTGTTGATCTCTTCTTCCCACTTTCTGATGGAGTCATTTGGTTGTTTCTTGCTGATTTACTTGCTCCTTGTATAAGAGATTCTGGTTATCAGTCTTTTATCAAATGTATAGCATGCAAATATTATTTTCTCTCATTCTGTGCATTGTCAATTTGCTCTTTTGATTATGTCCTTGGTTGTGCAAAAGCTTTTAAATTTACTGAGGCCCCATTTATTTTTGTTGTTGCTGTGATCCCTTTTGGGGTCTTCTTCATGAATTCTTTGCCTAGACTGATAACTGTAAGGGATTTCCAAAATTTTCTTCCAGGATTCTTATAGTTTCCTGCTTTAGGTTTAGAACTCATACGCCCATGAATATATAAATGGATTAATAAAACGTGGTATATGCCGATTATGGAGTACTACTCAGCCATTACAAATGGTGGCCTAGAGTGACACCTAGAAGGAACTAGAAACCATTTGGGTAAGTGAAACAATAGAGGAATGAAGAAACAAGGGGGTAGTCAATACTAAATTAGTCAATCAACACTGAAGTGCACATATGGAAGAAATTATCAACAAAAATGAAGCTAGGGGAGCAGGTGGGGGGAAGGGAAGGAGTGAATTCACAGTGTTTGGGTCCTTTGCATGGTTTCTGCGTGAAGGGCACACATATGTGTACATTTGACTCAGTCTGTACAAAAACCAAGTATGTAAACCAAAGCTGTGTATCCTTAATATTCTGAAATCAAATAAACAACTAGATAAAGAGAAAAGGAAAAGAAATTCTCAGTCCCACCTCAATCTGACTGAACCATGAAACTGAATGGGACTCAGCTGTGTTTGAATAAAAGCTCCGGGTGATTCTGATGTCTATAAAGTTGAGAGCCCCTGTTCAGAGGTTGGTTGAGCGAATGAGGGGAAGGTAGGCGAATTTAGCCTTTCAGTCTCCATGTTCTCAGGGCTTTGCCTTCGGAGGTGAACAGGACAAGTAGGTTATCTTACAGTTATTTCCTTAGAGTTCAGATATGGAGACAGATGTCTCAGGATGATAGTGCTTAAAAATAGCTGTCTATTGGATAATTTGGATTCTAAGGCCAGTGAAGAGAGTCTTCTATTGTGCTCAGATATTACATGTCTGCTTTACTTTTTTTTACTGATTTACTTTTTTTTTTTTTTACAGATTTACATGTCTGCTTTTACTTTTTTTACTTATCACTTTTGCTCTTGTTTTTTGATGTTTGAATAAAACATTTTAAGTTTTCTAAAATAGAATGGTAGTATATTTTTGACACGTGTGTGCTGGCCGAAGTTATAGTTAATCACTTACATCTGAGTGTGGCTTCAGCTACTGGGGCATATAAGGCTGTCTCTTTCCGCACCTTCCTGTTTCCTGAGTGAGATTTGCTTTCCAGTCTGGGAAAATGAGGACGTTCCTGGGGTTAAGGGGGCTCTTTCTCCTTCATTGCTTCCTGTGGGCCTATGCTGACAACTGGCCAGGTACAATTTGAGATTTGGAGAGCAGAAGTTTCTAAGTTCTTCTGTTTTAGTAAAATAAACCTTAGTGCATAAAAATAGCTCTATAATTGATGATTTGGATTCTAAGGGGGCGTAGTAAGGCAGTCAGCTCCTCCTGAGTGAGGGGCCACACATGGTCTTTGTTTTCTCAGTACTTTCCTGAGTTAGTCCGGAAAATCTCCCGTTCTAAGCTGACCAGGATAGTTGGTCACCCCGAATACTTGGACTGTTGGTTTCTGATGTTGAAATGTTAGAGTTGCAGTGAAAGTTATGTGTTCTTGCCGAGGTGCCTGTGCAACAAGGTGACCCAGTCCTGCTGTGTGAGGACTTGTAAGGGTCCCCGTGTAGGTAGGATGCTTTTTTCTTCCTTAGGAACTACTTAAAGAGCCAACTACAAGGAATCACAGTAATAACCTTTGACCTACTATCCAGGTTTATTAAATCAACAATAATTTTCTATATTTGCTTAAATTTTATTTTCTGAGAAGAAAAAGTTCAGGTACAGTTGAAGGCCCTGTGTCTATCCTGACCTTCTTGTCTTCTCTTTTTGCTCACATATTTGACAATTATTCATTTCCTGATGTGTTTTGTAATTTTATGACAAATTGATGGGTTGGTAAATGTTTTGCAGGCATTTAAACTTCTATTTCTCTTCCATTCTATAGTTTTTTCTTATCACTCAACATTACTAAGGTGTATTTGTAACTTTGGTTTATTTTTATTAGTTACTCTTTGGGTTTCCATTGATTACCTACATTGTGAATTGTTTCTCTTCTCATATTGCTAGAACTTCTCCAGTTTTGGGCTGTTACAAGTCCTATTTCTACTAGAAGTTTTTGTTTTTATACCCAGGAATTGAATGCCACAGGCTGTGCATATTTGAAAACCTACTCTGTCTTGTTCAATTGGTCTCTAGCAGGGCTGTCCAGTTACAAGTCTTCTTAGAAAAATGAAGACTTTGCTTTCTTGTCATTTTCACCTACATTTGGTGCTCAATGAGGACTTTTTTTTTTTTCTTTGCTAATCTGGCTGGGAAAAACCTCAGACTTTTGCATTTTTAAATAAGACTTTTTATTTTTAGGTAATTATAGATTCACATGCAGTTGTAAGAAGTGATAGAGGTTAGGTATTCCATCTACTCAGATTCTCCCGATGGTAACTTCATATACAACTGTGATACTAATGCAATATTACATGAGAGATACTGAAACAGCCAAATTACAGGACATTGCATTGCAATAACGATGCCCCACATTGTCCGTGTAGAGCCACATCCACTTTCCTCCTGACTCAATCCTGCCACCCCTTCCTCCTCCCCAGTCCTCAGTCTTTGTCAGCCACAACAAATCTGCGCTCCATTTGTGATGTTCTGTCATCTGGAGAATGTTCTATGAATGGATTCACTACCTGGAACCTTTTGGGCTTGGTTTTTTTCATTTAGCATAATTCCTTAGAGAGTCATCCAAGAAATTGTTGTATGTCTCAACAGTTTAATCTTTTTAAATTGCTGAGTAGATTCCATGGCATAGATGGACCATTGTTTAATTATTCTCCCCCTCAAAGACATTTGGGCTGTTTTCATTTTTTGGCTCTTAGGAATAAAACTGTTATAAACATTCACGTGCATTGTATGTGAACATAATAAATTTGTGTTTGCCTGGAGTGACTGCCTGAGAGTTTAACTTCTGGGTCATAGAGTAGTTACAGGTTTAATTTTTCAAGAAATTTGGAAATTGTTTTCCAGAGTAGTTGATTGATACTTTTTTCCTATCACCACCAGCAAAGTATGAATGACTCAGTTTCTCCACATCCTTGCTAGCACTTGGTATTGTCAGTATTTTTTATTTTAGCCACTGTGATAAGTATGCAGTGATTTGGATTTCCATAATGGCCAATGATGTTGAACATGTTTTCATACATATCCTCTTAGGTGAAAGGTTTGGAGGTTTATATACTTTGTCTAAGTAGTGAGTTTTTGGAATCTTCTGAGGACTCAGACTCCTTCCAATACCTTCAGTGCAACTGAAAGTATTTTTCTTTAGTGACGTTTGTATAAATTTATATAAGTATATATAAAGTATATTAAAAAATTACTGCTTTTTTTTTTGCCTCATGCCTTCTCCTTCTTATAACTTTTAGGTTCTTCTAATTCTGTTCCTCTGGGATCTGGCTCAAACAAAAGTTTATATCAGAAATTTTTTCCTTTTCTCAGATAAAAAAATTATTGTCTTAATATTTCTAATTAGAAGGGGACGGATAGACAATCTTCATTCAATTTCCATGAAAGCCTGGTTGGTAGGCTTCAGTTCTCTGGACAAACCTTTTTTATGGAAATAATTTTATTTTTAAGTTTCAAAAGTAAAACAGTACATTTTAAGTAAACTGTTACCAAGATGTAGTTATATTTAGTTAACCTCACAACACTTTACTGTTTCCTTGAACCCTTTGCGCTGCACCCTTTAAAAAACAGACTA
This sequence comes from Otolemur garnettii, assembly GCF_000181295.1. Taxonomy (NCBI): domain Eukaryota; kingdom Metazoa; phylum Chordata; class Mammalia; order Primates; family Galagidae; genus Otolemur; species Otolemur garnettii. Next base: position 1,467,084 of record NW_003852649.1, on the reverse strand, counting down.
AAGGATACTTGCATTTAACAAGTTTTTCAGAGAACACAATTCTACAGTGTCTGTTTTCTATGATACTCTAAATATTGAGTTAAATGTCAACCTAACTCTTGGAAGAACAGATAATGGAATTAAAATCATTGATTGTCTAATCTTAGGTTTTATTTGCGGAAACACAACTAATCACACTGTACAAAAAGAAAGCATAAAATAATATACAATCAAAAGAAGTTAACTTGAAATTATTTATCACCTTTGTCAAAAGGGAACAGATCATGGGCGGTGCCTATGGCTCAAAGGAGTAGGCCACTGCCCCATATACCAGAGATGGAGGGTTCAAATCCAGCCCCAGCCAAAAACTGCAAATAATAATAATAATAATAATAAAAATGGGAACAGATCCATCCAAGTAGACAAATTCCATATCACAATCCATCTGTGTAGACAAATTCCATATCACATTTTCTCCTATTTCATAATAAAAGAAAATAGGCCTAATGTTTAAAAGGAGAATCTGTGTGATGTTATTACTGAAAGACTAGCTATCATTGTTGCTCAGGAAGGAGCCACAGGAAGCTTTCGGCAAACAGGTTCCTGTCATTTCCCCAAATGGGAGATTACATAATCCTGAATGCACATGAGGAAAAAAATTAAAATGATTTTGTCCTCACAGTGTTCCACTCCCAAAATTCAGATTAAATAGTTTTTGGGAATCACTTATAATTTAGCAATTTAATGTAAATGAAAAGCAATCTTCATTTTTAAATAAAAATCTAAACATCATTTTTGAAACTGCAAATGGGACTCTCATCAAGTAATTGAATGAGTGAAATAGCAAATTCTTGGATCTGGATGACTATGTATCATAATCAGGGAGTATAACTTGAAGATCTCAAATAATCTCTGTTCAAGTCCAGGCAATTAGTCTCCCTCAGTCATTTCCTCATCAGAGTCACTTGATTCATCTCTTATTGCCAGATCCCCCAAATCCTCACCTGCAGTTAGAATAGTTTTCTTCCCATGCATCTTGGGAAGTGCATCATTAGCACAAATTTTTCTCATTTTAATGTTTGGCAGTTTCTTCAGATCAAAATTCCATCCCCGTAAAGTTTTAAGATTACTCACATTCACAATCTCTGGAATTTCAAGGCCGTAACCTTCATACTCCTGCCACCATCTGCTTGATGACTGTCTCTGGGAGTACTGCCGCCTTTCCTGCCTGTCTTTGATGCTGCTATGTAACTCGATCTGCTCTAGCTCACTGCTGAATCGATTTAAATACCATTCAATTATTTCACAAGCATCTCTCTTTGAATATCTCACTTTGGGGGGATCAAGATGATTTTGAAACCACTGAAGTTTTTCACTGATAAGGTTAAGATATAAGGCCTTTTCATTCTTCAATTTGTCCCTTTTTTCTTGTTTGTGGGCCTCTCTTGTAAGCTTTTCTACTGTATGGATGGATGACCTTCCCCCATTCCCCCCATCCTGTACCTTTTCCCTTTGGTGCTTTAGGCGTGATGAGTCCTTGCAGCTGCTGTAGACCTCTGCCCTGCATTCCAGACCTGGGCAATCGTACCTACTCAGGCAGCAGGTACCCAGGCCCAACACATAGTGGGGCCACACAGGTCCACTCTGGACAAGCCTTTATCAACTCTCAGTGACTACCTTTATATACAATGAAGTTGCAGACACAGAAATGGAAACAAAGACTTGCTTAAAGGAGCTTCTGTTGGATGAGAGACACAGAACACACTCTATACTTCACATAAATATCATAGATATATTCTTAGGATTCCGTCTCTATAAAAATTTGACTTTGGAGAATGGGATGATAAGCTCTTATATATAATTTTTTTCATATATAGATTCACTAGAGAGTCTCTTTGAGGGATAAGTAATATGTGGGTATTTTTAGGGGATAAAGCAATAATATGGAGACATGTTTTGCAGAATTGCTGATCTGTAAGACAAGTTTTATTTTAGTATGGGATGCTGCCTTCATTTGTATTAACTGGCTATGTGAAAAATTTTCTGAGCTGATCTATGTATACTAACAAAAACTTCCTTTTTGAAAAATTCTCAGGTCTTGAAGTACAATGCAGCCTATCATTATTCTATGTCAGGATTAAACCCATAGTACTTCCCAATTATCGTGTGGTGCCCGAAGAGCTGATGTTAGGAAACGACTGCCCTGTATCTAACATTGAGAAAGATGCCAACTCTCAGGACTCCTGCTATGAGTTTTCCTACCATCCTAGTGATTGTGGTATTGTAATTAAAGTAAGAGAAATGGCTTTTTACCTGAAACCCGAACATCTTATGATTCCTTCAATAGACCCACAGATCAGATGTTACTAAGTTTCTCTTTGGAATATAGCTGGACTGGTTTCTCTACCAGTCACATTCAGATCAGGAGATGGTTTGACCCCAGGAGTAGTGCAAGGCTGCAGTGAGCCATGATTGGGTCGCTACACAGTAACCTGGGCAATAGACCCTGTTGTGAAAAAAAGAAAAGTTGCCTTGGGGGAAAGAAGGTTGTGCCAAGGGTGAAACTGAGCTGTGATGCAGACCCAAAGGCAGCTTTAGCTGACCCTGCAGATTTCACAGTTTGAACAGACTTTCCAAGGGTTCATGATGAGTAGAGGCAGCTCTGAGATTCCAAACAGGATTCATGGGATCTCAGAAGTCCATGCCCTCTGTGTATGAGCCCACTGCAGCTATGGCTGTGCTTCTCAAACAGTGGTAGGAACAAAGGCTTTCTTGAGTATGAATCACTAAGATCTTTTCCATTTAAACTGACAAGGGTTGCTTGTCTGTTATGTGTAAGCCTTGTGCCAGATTTTGACCCATCTGTCCCTTTAGAAAATAGCCATTTCCCATAAGCAGATGCTTTTTATGGTTAGAGGTGACCATTTTTAGAGAGCTTGAAGTATTGATCAATCTGTATTCAAATGTCTTTAAATTTCCTGAGATACCTGAGAGCATCATCTGTTCAAAATCTGTGTCTCCTTAGACTTTCCATGGTTTTATTCTGTTTAAAACGAAAATCTGGGAATACAAAGCAAACGAGACCGTTGGATTTGAGATGCCTGTGACCTGTGTCCTCCGCAGGTGAGTATAACATGCCAGACTTCTGCCCTGGGCCCTGGCTTCATCTTTCCCTTCTGGATACAAAAGCCCCTAACCTGATAGGTTAAATGGCACAAACAGGGGCAGGGGTGGGAGAGACTGAAAACCCTACCAGGGACATAAATCCCTGGACCCCTGTCTCTGAATCCTTCTACTTATTATAATGGCCCTCTGGAATATATGAAAAATTAAAATGCTTCACTTTTTGATACCAGTGTCAGAGTCACTGAAAACCTTACAGTTCTTAACCAAATTAAGTTATTTTAGTTTTAATTAAACTTGAGCCCATATTGAAGATTCCTGAATGCCACAACAAAAAGTCTAAAAGATACACAAAGTCATCAGGGAGTTGAGATCAGTGTATACATTGAAGAGCTATGGGAAGAGAGATGAACAGCATTTCTGGGTTGAGGTTCTTTTCATTCCTTATGAATCTACCTTTTTGAGAAAGTCTTAGACAATTAGCCTTTAGATTAATTAGACAATTCTTCTTCAGATTAATAAGAAGTATGATCAAGTCTTAACAAAACTCTAATATGCTTGGCAGGACTTTCTTTTAGACAATTTTTGTATTAAGTTTTTATGGTTAAAATCTTGGCCTAAAATGTTTTCTCCTCAGCAATTGGAGAAGAGACACATTACATGGTGTTCTTCCCACAGATTACTGTTATTATATTAATAATTACTAACATTAATCACTTACTGTATACTGACACTGTTCTAAACATTTTACTTGTATGAATGCATTAATTCCTCATGACATAGATGTTGGGGTTTTTATTGTTTATTTGTTTCAGATATGGAGTCCCATTTTTGTACCATGCACAAGCATCTCAACCTTGTGGGTGCAATTACTGCTCCCTCCCCTACTTTGCAGATGAGGAACCAGCTGCAGTAGATAATACTATGCTAAATTTCAGGTGAGAAGATCGAACCCCAAGTACAGCCTTGTCAATGCTGGGATCTGAGTAGATCTTGAGTCCCCTGTGATGTTTCTATTTTCTTCTCTGATTTTAGCCAGCGACCTGTTTTAAATGAAGTTCAAAGGAGACGTAATGAAACTGGCAGTGTATCCCAACAGGAAAGAAGGGACAGAATACACACTGAAAATGAAGACATGGAAGTTGCTTCTGCAATGCAATCTGGGTGAGGATACTCAACGCTGGCATCTTAAGGTTTTTGTCCAGGCATGTCCTAGATATGTGCTGATAGAATTGTCAAGGAAATGGCATGTATTTGTCTTAAGGTGCTTTCTGTGTAAAGAGCCTCCAGTTCAGAAGGCGGTGGTCTCCTTCAGGGAGCTGAAAGGGAAACATTTTCTGGAAAATGAAGGCAGTGAGAGAGATCTGAAACATGAGGCAGGCTTAGTGAAGATCAGGAAGGCTAGCAAGTTCAAGGAAAGCTAGAAGGTAGAGGAATTTAGACCCCTCATTTGTCAGCAGCGATAGGAAGTTAAGTAGCAGGATAGGAATATGGTTAGCATATCCAGTCTTAGGCCAAATTTTTGGTCATTGAATTTATTAAACATTTGGGATGGGGGCATTGAGTCCCAAACTTCCAACTGAGTATTGCCCATTATGGCAACTAAAAGAAAAAAGGGCATTTTAGGGATAATCATATGTGGAAATAGAAGAAATCCGAGGGGGCATTCCCCACTGATCCTGTGATCAGATGTCAGGTCCTTGGTATCTGAGTCATACTAGTGATGATCTGGCCAAAAAATTGGGTATTCCTGAGTTCTCTGACTCAGATGGTAGTTTTGTGACCATCCCCAGAGGGAGGGGACCCTGGGTCTGAGTGAAGGTGGATGGGGGCCATATCCCCCATGAGAGATTAGGTTAGGAAGGGTCTCTGCGTGCCATACCCTGGTGTGGTACATTCAGCACTGAGTTTGCCATGGCCAAATGAGAAAGCTACCACCATACCCTGGAACTTATGACCATTTTCCCAAATTCTGGAGACTTACTGACCCAATGAGGGTACTGAGAGTGAAGTCCTAGAAGATGCTCAGCAGAGGAAGGAGAATTTTGGGGACTGAAGACATAATCCATCCAGAAAAGAAAGAGACAGTTCTCTTATGGAGAAGAAAATTGACTTATTCCCTGTAGAGGTAAAAGAAGTGACTTTCTGAAGTCCCATGTAGGCCATTAAAAGATAAATTTGGAAAATGTTCAGTTACTTTGTAGGTGCTGTTTGAAGGACTAGAAAAGAATTTCTCTAGGCCAAGATTAGAATATAAAAGTATACTTTTTTATATTAGAGAGGGAAAAGAGTGTGGAGAGGAGAGAAATGAGAGCAGAGAGCAAGGAGTGAGAAAAGGGAAGATGGAGGGGGTAGAGAAAAGGAGTGAGAGAATGGATGACTTCCCAAAGAAAGAAACAAGGAAGAATTCTCAATTTGAAGGTAACATACCTATTAATTCCAATATGAATATAGTTCTGAATCATAATAAATAAGTATTAATACTGAGCCTACCAAGTAGTTTAGATATGTTGGTAGTCTCTGGGGAAATGAACTCAAAAGTGTCATAAACCCTGGTTGGGGTTTCTCTCAGGAAGGACCAAATGCCTACAAGTGAGTACAGGTTTTCATTCTTAGAGTCCCACATGAGGTTTGATTGTGAAAAATCCACATATGTTAATATTTGGCTATTCATAAGGGGATGGAGCTGTATCTTACACAGAATAAGCAGGATTGTCCTAGAATATCTGGGATGTACTTCACATCTTAAAGAGTAAAAATATCCGTATTGACTTATACACATGTTGTACTTGAATCCTTATATCCTTAAGGATATGGTCTCAAAGACAGAACATTGACTGCCTCATTCCTTCCCTCCCTC
>NW_003852649.1:1453714-1460552 GCF_000181295.1 Otolemur garnettii | reverse complement strand
CTGGAACATATTCTCCTGAGTAAAGTATCTCAAGAATGGGGGGGGGGGAAGTATCCAATGTACTCAGTACTTCTATGAAATCAACTTATATTTACTCACACTTTCTTATGAAAGAAGAGCACAACTATAGCCCAGGATGAAGGAGAGAAATGAAGTGGGAAGGGAAGGGAAGGGGGAGGTTTGCTAGAGGGAGGGTAAACGGCAGGACCACACCTATGGAGCATATTGCAAGAGTACAAGACAAATCTGTCAAGTGTAGAACATAAATGTCTTAACACAAGAACCAGTAAATGAGGCGAAAGCTATATTGATTGGTTTGATGTAAGCACGTCAGATTGTATAAAAAAAAAAAAACACACATTGTACCCCGCATATGCATGAGTGTATTCATGATCTATGTGTATGTGATTTAATGAAAAATAAATAAATAAAAGACGTGGCTGAGTTGTTTCAACATCTTGGTAATTGTGAATGACTCTGCTATAAACATTCCAGTACAGGTGTCCTTTGTATTAAATGACCTTTCTTCCCTTGGGTATATACTCAGCAGTGGGATTTCTGGAGGAAATGGTAGGTCTACTTTAAGTTCTTTGTGGTATCTCCATATAGTTTTCCATAGAGGTGGTAGTAGTTTGCAGTCCCACCAACAGTGTAGTATCGTTGGAGTAAGGGGATACCTCATGGTGGATTTGATTTGCATTTCCCTAATGATTAGAGATGTTGAGCATTTTTTCAAGAGATTTTAGGCCATTAGACCTTCATTCGAAAAAGTTTCTGTTGATCTCTTTTCCCCACTTTCTAATGGAGTCATATGGTTGTTTCTTGCTGATTTACTGGAGCTCCATGTGGGAGAGATTCTGATTATCAGTCTTTTATCAAATGTATAGCATGCAAATATTTTCTCCCATTCTGTGGATTGTCTACTTGCTCTTTTGATTATGTCCTTGGCTGTGCAGAAGCTGTTAAATTTACTGAGGTCCCATTTATTTTTGTTGTTGCTGTGATTCCTTTTGGGGTCTTCATGAATTCTTTGCCTAGACTTGTATCTATAAGGATTTTTTCCAACATTTTCTTCCAGGATTCTTATAGTTTTCTGCCTTAGGTTTATAACCCAAGTGCCCACGAATATACAAATGGATTAATCAAATATGGTATATGCATACTATGGAGTACTACTCAGCCATTACAAATGGTGGTCTAGTATCTTTTTGGAAAACCTGGAAGGAACTAGAAACTATTTCTCTAAGTGAACATCACAAGAATAGAGAAACAAAGAGAGGTAGTCAATACCAAGTTAAGCAACAGTGAATTGCACATATGGAGGTAAATTTCAATGAAAATGAAGCTGGGGCAGGAGATAGAGGGGGAGGAGGGGGATGAGTAAATTCATAGCTATTGAGTATGGTGTACACTATCTAGGTAAAAGGCACACTTATATGTAGAGCTGTGACTTAGTATATACTAAAACAAGGTATGTAAACAAAATATGTGTCTCCCCCTAATATTCTGAAAGTGAAAAAAAGTAGGTGAGAGGAAAAAGAACCTTCAAATGAGACAAAGAGACATCAGGGAGGTCAATTGGAAGTAAATCAGGGTGGAGTGGGGTCCTGGGAGCCATGGAGGTGGAGCTGTTGACCAGGCCAGGTGTTTCTGAAAGGTTAAGTAGGATGAAAAGTTAAGAATAAATCATTAGGTCCAGCGATGTGGAGGGCAGTAATGATTTTTATAAAAGGAGTTTTGGTAGAAAGGTATGGATGAAATTCTGTTGGGGCAGGTTTAAGAGAAGATGAAAAGAAATGAACTCAAAAGAGTGAGAATAAAGGGCTTTTTCTAGGAGTATGGCTGTAAAGGGAAAAGTAAAAACAGGGTAGTTGTAGGGACAGGTGGAGATCAAAAAACTAGTGTACAAAGTAAGTACTTTCATGTGGTAATAGCTTTTTACAGCTTACCATGAATTTCTGAATGCTTGTCCATTAAAGAGACCCTGATGTTTGAAAAAGGATTAAGTAAGAAATTTTGGTTTCTTGGTTGTATCCTGAAGTGTAAATAACAATTGCTTGCATTACTATTATAGTAAATAGTAAATAGTATAAATAGTAAATATAGTAAAATGCCCTATTTCTAATAATCACTAAAACTATTTATAATAAATTATCAAAATGTACCCCTTCAAAAAAAAAAAAAAACTACAGCTGGAGGGAATGAGATGGTCGCCAAATATAAAACAGGTGCGTAGAAGGTTTGGGCCCATCAGTAAGTCAGGTGGGTTCTCCTTGTGCTATTGAATCACCACCACAATGACGGAATCCTCAAATTTTAAGAAAAGATGGTGTGAAAGTACTTTCTTCCATCATTACCATAGACCTAAAGCGGAAACAGTTCTGTGGACACAACTAATTTTTATGTTTACTTTATCCACTGGCTTGATAAGGGTCATCAGTGAAAGATGGGATTTTAGGAAACGGCTGAGTGTAAGGCGAGGCCTACAGAGATGAGACCTTGCATTCACACCTGAGCTCATCGTGAGCTATAAAGTCACGTGTGGCAGCCCAGCTTCTTCTTGTCTGCGTCCTTGGAGGTGGTTGGTTTGGATATGAAGTTAACTATAGTTTTCCTCTTTGTTGCTGTGACTTTGTTTGGGTATGGAGCACCAAGAGGTATAAACCATAAATTTAAGAGATTTGCTCATGGGGCTGAGCTGTTATCATGCAGGCACATGGCTGTGCTCCGTATGTGTAATGAATGGACTGCATTTTTATTTGATTTTCCTGATTCTTATTTCTTGGCTGGATGCTAAGTAGGGTATAACTATGAATTTTCTGATTCTGATTAGACTCGGGGCCAAATAAGTGTTAATGTCTTACTTCCTTTCAATCAACTAACGTGCTGAGTTCAAATTGATGCTGTTTTTACTCTTCTGAAATACTCTAAATAAATGTTAGGTGTTTTGATCTGCTCGCTGGTCTACCTTTTCTGTCCTGCCCTGTGCCTCATCCACGTTTGCACCCTTCCTGCCAGAACAACCTTGAAGAACTCTCTCGCTAGTTTCTGCAGACTTGGTCTTCTAATTCTTGCACATGATGCTGTTCCTGAATTAATTTTCTTTAGCTTCTGCAGGAACATTTTACCCTGGTTGAAAGTGGATTTTCCATCTTTACCTCCTTAGCTCCTCTCACATGGCAGATGAGGAACTGACCGGTTAGCCTTGGCAGTGAGCAAGTAAACTAGAAATAGGTAACTGTCAGAATACTCATTCTCTGGGTAACCTTAGGAAGTTGGGTGACATCTCAGTAAATCTCAGGGGGACAATGAGATGTTGGGTCTTATTGCTCGCCTTGTTGACAAAGAATGTTTAGCAGGCAGGACTCTTGTGAGGTACTTGGCCTGAGATAATTTGGAAAAAAATCATTATGACTAAATTTGAAATAACTCAATTAGACATTGGTGTTACTATTTTTTTTTTTTTTGAGACAAAGTCTCACTCTAGAGCCCTTGTTAGTGTCCAGTGATATCATCATGGCTCACAGCAACCTCGAACTCCTGGGCTCAAGTGATCCTACTGCCTCAGCCTTCAAAGTGGCTTGGACTACAGGCACCTGTATGTACCTGGCTATTTTTTTCTATTTTTGGTAGACACTTTGGGGGGTCTTACTCTTAGGCAAGCTGGTCTTGAACTCCTGTGATCCTCAAGTGATCCTCTCACCTCTGCCTCCTGGAGTGTGAGGATTATAGGCGTGAGTCACTGCACCCGACTGGTGTTATTGGTTACATCTAGTAGAACTTCAGTGGAAGTTATTTGATCTTTAATCTTTATTAATTGATAAAATTTTTGTTAGAACTTCAGTGGAAGTTATTTGATCTTTAATCTTTATTAACAAAATTTTTGTTGGTACTGTCACTTTTTCTCTGTCAATGCAGTTGACGTGATTCATGAGCAAGATGAGGTTGGAGGCTTTTTGGAATTAAGAGGTGACTGACCCAGGAATGCCATGTACAGTTTCAGCATAATGTAGGTTGAACATGGTGGCTCATATCTATAATCCCAGCACTTTGGGAGGCTAAGGCAGGAGGATTACTTGAGGCTAGGAGTTCTAGACCTGCTTGAGTAACATAGCAAGAGACTGTCTCTACAAAAAAAAAAAAAAAAGAGAGAGAGAAAAGTATAATGTAAATGTGGTTGTGTGGACTTGAGTCTGCAAAGGCCAAGCCTCTAAGATTGAGCATTGTTAGATGTATATGATCATTAAAATACAGACTCTTCGGAAGAAGACAGCCACAGCCTTAGGCATAGAGCTGGAGTATCCTCCTAGGGACGTAGTAAATTCAAGCTCTTTGTGCCTCACAGTCAGAACTAATAATGTGTGAAGAAGCAAGCAATATATGTGTTTAAAACAAACATGAGGCCAGTTCTAGAATTGTATCTAAAAATTTTTTCTTAGATATGATGGTTTTAAAGTATTAATTGAAAAAAGACTGGCCACAGGCTGGGGGTGGGGGAGCGAGGAGGCAAATCTTATTTTAGTGGCTAATGTAGATCCTGTGGAGACATATGTCGGGATCGAGGAGACCCAGCCAGTGGCAATTGCAGCTCCTAGCTGTCATAGGTGCAGGGATTTTAATTACTTTAAACTTATAGGAATTTGTTCCCAGCTCTATTTTAAGACTCATACCTAAGAACTGACATTTTAAGAAGTGGGTGTGGGTTCCTTTGAAATAATTTACTTTTAATATTAAACATTTTATTAACTTAAAAACATACATGAGAATACATAAAGTATTGCTTAGTAAATTATTTTAAACTAAACACTTAACCACAGTCAAGCCCCTTGGCACGCTAATAATGATACATTCCCTTCTATAGGCAGACTATATCCATCCTTCCTCCAGAGGGGTGCAAAGTCCAATGAGTAGTTACTGCAGATAAGTTATAGCCTTGCATCTCTAAAGATGTGCTGTCTTCTCAGTTTGGTCCATTGACAACTTCTTAAATATGGACTTATAAACCAAAATATGCCATTTCCCCCTTCCCCCAGCATTTACAGTGGTTTAGGAGGAACAGGATTACTTCTATAAAACTCCCACAGAGGAAGAATGAAGAGTGTGTTCCTAATCGATTCCTGTGAGGCAGGAATTGCACAGACTCACTCTCCTGATATCCTGACAGTAGAATTAAATGCTTAATCAGATTCTTAAAAGCAAATCCTTTGGCAGTATATTCTGATGGCACCTCCCTGTACCTTTTAGATGATTATTTCTTGTCTATCCTGCACAGCCTCATTTAAAGTGGTCACTAGGGGAGCTTTCCTCTGTGGGGTCTATATGGCACTCACTGTGTACATTCTCCAGGGAAGGTTTGGGGGCCTAGAGTTGCCCTTGGAATCTTTAATTATATACAGTAGAATCTTCATGGTTGACCACGTCCCTACATTAGCCACCTCCTTTCGTTGACCTAATTTTCATAGAACGGACATGTACCACATGTACTCAATCAACCACATGTAGCTCCACCTTTTGAACATTTCTGTATGTTGACCACTTTGTTATAGTCCCATGGGTGGCCAACTTACAGAGATTCTACTAGATATATATATGTGTGTGTGTATATATTATAAATGTATATATGTGTATATAATGTGTATATATATTTGAAGGCAAGATTTGTGGTTTCCATGACAATATAATTACCTCGAAATTTTAGTAGGAAAAACTTCTGCTTCTGGCTGTGATGGAGAGAGCATGTAGCAAAACCATACTTCTACTGGGGATGAACTAGGTAAAATGTAATTTACCTTTTTAAAGGCACTGGGATCTGGTAGGGGAGTGAACCCAACATTTTATAGTCTTTTCCCTTCTAGGCATGGATGGTGAGAAGTAGATGTGGAGAAACCTGTGGAATGTGGATTGTGGGGCTGGAGAGAAATAGTAGAATTCCAGAGGTGTCAGGATTTGCGGGGGTATGAGCTCCCCAAGAGGAGGAAAGCACATAAAAGTGAAGCTAATGCTTGGAATGTTTTCTTCTCACTGAATTTTCCAAAATCTTAAGCAGTTCAGGTAAAATTACTATACAGGGTGGCCATGAAGTTAGTGTGCAATTTGAATAGTTGTAACTTTATGGCTGCCCTGTGTGATGAGCAGAAAAGAGAAGAAAAATCAATCTAAATCCAGTGGCTAATCCATCACTATTAACTAGGAAATGAAAAAAGAAGTAGAGAGAAGTCCTAACCAAAAATAGGCAGCATTTTTCACTGGCTATGTGACAACATCGCAAGATCGCAAATGCCCCACCCAAAGTGTTAGAAAAAGCCTGTATTGGTGAGGGGAAAAATGAAAAATTTTAAGTTTCATTAGTTTCACAGTTAATATCCAATGCATGCTCAGATTTCCAGGAAACGAGTTAAATGGGTTATGGGTTTACCAGGCAAGTGCAGCAAGGTAAGATTGACAAAGAATTGGAGAACGGAAGTCATGCTTGACCTTGCACACCAAGCTGGGCAAACGTCAGATGAGATATCAAGATGGTTATTGGTAGAAGGAAAGATCAAGGACTGAGGTCCAAGAATTAAAGAATTGTTGGTGTCAGGGTCCTCAGAGAATGGGATAGAATTTAGAATGATGGAAGAGAGAGTGTTGTAGGAAATCAGATGTATGGGGTCATTGGCTTTCTAGGTGATACAAAGCTCTAGGGCAGTGATTTTCAACCAGTGTGCTGAGAAAAATTTTAAAGATCATTAATTTTTTTTTTTTTTTAGAGACAGAGTCTCAATTTATTGCCCTTGGAAGAGTGGTGTGGTGTCACAGCTCACAGCAACCTCAAACTCTTGGGCTCAAGTGATTCTCT
>NW_003852649.1:1349166-1453694 GCF_000181295.1 Otolemur garnettii | reverse complement strand
AGAGTCTCAATTTATTGCCCTAGGAAGAGTGGTGTGGTGTCACAGCTCGCAGCAACCTCCAACTCCTGGGCTTAGGTGATTCTCTTGCCTCAACCTCTGGAGTAGCTGGGACTACAGGAGCCTGCCCCAACACCTGGCTATTTTTTTGTTGCAGTTTGGCTGGGGTTCGAGCCCGCCATCCTTGGTACATGGGGCCAGTGCCCACAGAGCCACAGGTGCCACCCTAAAGATCATTGAAAATTTAATTATTTTTGGAAGATATTCAAAGCACAGTAAGTGAAATTTTTTTTTTTTTTTTGAGACAGAGTCTCACTTTGTCACCCTTGGTAGAGTGCACTGGTGTCATAGCTCATAGCAACCTCAAACTCTTGGGTTCAAGCAATCCTCTTGCCTCAGTCTCCCAAGTAGGTGGGACTACAGGTGCCCACCACAAGGTCTGGCTATTTTTCCAAACAAGGTTTCACTCTGGCTTAGGCTGGTCTCGAACCTGTGAGCTAAGGCAATCAACGGGTCTTGGTCTCCCAAGTGCTAGGATTACAAGTGTGAGCCACTGTGCCCAGCTACTCTTTTTATTTTTTGATCAACACAATTTAAGTGTGCTGGGAGATAAAGAAGGTTGAAAAACACCCCTCTAGGGGATGATCTCAGGGATAAGTGCTTGAGAGAGAGTAGAAGGTGGGGTTGTAGGTCTTTTTCCAAAAGTTTTATTCTGACATAATTTCAGACTTACATGAAGTCACAAAAACAAAATTTATATGGAAACAAAATTTCCATATATCTTCCCTCGAAGTTCTCCACATGTTTACCACATCTAGCTATTTTTTGCATGCATAGGTGTGCTTGTATGTGTGTACATGTGTATTTTTTCTCCTTGACCATTTGAGAATAAATTTAGGGCATCATGACCTTTTAGTGCAAAACATTTCAATATATGTTTCCTAAAACCAAGGACATTCTTATATAACCACTGTGCAATTATCAAAGCCAGAACATTAATGATGAGACATTATTATTATGTACAGAGCTATCCAAATGTCCACTGTTTTCACAATTATGGCCTTGATGACAAATGAAAAAAAGACCTGTTTTAGGAGCTAATCCAGGATGTTGCATTACATTCCGTTTTCATATCCCTTGATAATCTTTGGGTCTAGATCAGTTCTTTTTTTTTTTTTTAAGAGACAGAGTCTCACTTTATTGCCGTTGGTAGAGTGCCGTGGTGTCACAGGTCACAGCAACCTCCAACTCCTGGGCTTAAGTGATTCTCTTGCCTCAGCCTCCGAAGTAGCTGGGACTACAGGCGCCCGCCACAACGCCCGGCTATCTAGATTAGTTCTTAACTTCTTTTGTAATGTATAGGACTTTTATAATAGTTTATAGAATGTCCCTCAATTTGGAGTTGTCTGGTATTTTATAATGAGTAGCTCCAGGTTGTGCGTCTTTGGCTGGAATTCTGTGAAGTGATGCTGTGTTCTTACTGAATCCAGTCAAGAAGTATGTGGTATCTATCCACCCACTGATGCCGATCATTTGGTTAATGTGCTACCAGCCATGTTGTTCAGTTGTTATTTATCAGAGATAACCAACAGTGTTTTGTTGGGAGACTGTTTAAATAGCCTGTTTCTTAGGACATTCTTATTAGTTTTAGCATCCCTTTAATAATTTTTGTCCCAAGGGATTATTAATATGCTGGTTGCAGAAACCAGTTTTTTTTCTAATTCAATTAGTTCTTCTATGAGTTGACATTCTTAGGTAAGCTGGAACTCAACCGTCCCCACTGTCCATTCTGTCTGATGTGGCTGTAGGAATACACGTTTTTCCCCTGGTTAGTGTGTGTTATCCTTTTACATTCGTTTCTTTTCAGATTCTTCTGTCTTCATGCTTTCAATGTGACCATTTCCTCCAGAAAGTTTGCTCCTACTTTAGCCTGTGGTTAGGAAGTGTTATTGGTTTATGAACTGCTTTGGCCTCTTGACGGTGCTGGCTTAGAGGAGGCTCCTAGATTGCTCTTCCCTACCTGATGTTGCAAGTGTCCGCATTTACGCTGGAAGTTGGCTCTGGTCATTGCCAGGTGACTTTCCCCTTGCCAGCTCTCTTCTTGCTCACTTTCCTGATGCTCAGACCCTGAGCCCCTGACCTTGCTGTCTCGCTTCTAAGATTTCTCTTCGATTTAAGATAAACTTTTTTCCTCTCTAGGAAGATGATTTTACAGTTGCCTTGTAAATTCTGAAATTCTGAGCTGTTTCCTATAACACAAGTATATTGATATGTTCTCTTTGTATCTTTCAGACTTACAAATATCCTGTTCCCTCAACTGGTTTTTTGTCAGAATTAGAGCCCCGTCATTTGAGGATTGGTATATACTTCCCGATGAGGCGTTTTTGGGATTTGGATGTACCGTAACCGATGTGCAGCAAGACTTTTATTCATTTTTGTACCCTACAAATGACTGTGGCATCATTTCCGAGGTAAGAGCAATTGCCATCTGCTTTAGTAGAGTTACTTAGACACACTTTATCAGGCTCAGGAACCAGCTGCCTCAGATGGCCCTTGTAGCAAAGCTAATCTGATTTTTATAAGGTTTTTTTTTTTCCCAGAACATTCAGATTCAGATATAGATAACAGCTTCTTGTCAGTCAATGAATTATACCTCGTAAGCAAATAGAGCTCGAGGATAGGGGTGGGCAAACTTTCTCTGTAAATGAATCTGCAGTACAGTCATGTATTGTTCAATGACGGGGAAACGTTCTGAGAAATGCATTGTTAGGAGATTTCGTCACTGTGTCAACATCACACAATGTATGGCATGGCGTCCCCACACCGCCCTAGATGGTGTAGCCTACTGTGCACTGGGGCTGTGTGGTATAGCCTACCACTCGTAGGCTACAAGCCTGTGTGCATATTACCGTACTGGATACTACAGGCAACTGTAACACAATGGTAAGTATCTGTGTATCTAAACATGTCTAAACACAGAAAAGGCACAGTAAAAATATTGCAGAAAAGATTAGGAAAAAAGCACATCTGAATGGGCAGCTCCATTGACTGCCATCATATATATGCGGTGTGTTGGTCAGAATGTTACATGGCATAGGACTGTGTGTATTTTAGGTTTGGTAGATCATACGGTCTCTGTTGCAACTATTTCACTGTTCCCTGGTCCATGAAAACAGACATCTGTAGTATATTCACAAATGAGCATGACCGTGTGTATTGTTATAAACTTTATTTGTAATTATTTCTTTCCCAGAACAGACAGTGGGCTGGATTGGGCTTGTGGGGTTATAGTTTGCTGACCCTTGCTCCTGGGGATGCTGAGTTAAATGCGGAACTTTCTCTAAATGTGTCGACAGTTCTGTAGGGAATATCATTTTTATTTCTTTATTAATTTACAACAAGTCAGGTCATCTAGTAATTTTCAATTAAATTTAATCCTTAAAATGGTAGAAGTCCATTTTCCACTAGAGAAAAAAGAAGAAACGCTATATGTATCCTTCTTTAATAAGTAACATACTTTATCCAGTTTGTTCTTTCCTTGAGTTTATGTTCATCTTCTCAGGGGTCGGAGAGAGAAAACTCTAGTTTACAGCAGTGGTTCTCAACCTTCCTAATGCCGCAGCCCTTTAATACGGTTCCTGTGGGCCGCAACCCACAGGTTGAGAACCACGAGTGTACAGGATTCTTATGTCATCCTCATATAAGGTTCTCCAAATATGAATTCATGCTCGTCAAACTCTGAAGTCAAGTTGAGATGGAGAAATTTATTTTTTAAAATCAGGCTTTCCACTGTTTATTTTTTAAATATAAAAATCAGAAGTTAAATGATTTTCCCTAAAACTGAATCTTCTGCTTTCTCCTGAATAAAATGTAAGAGAGATTATTGATTTCAGAAGTCAAGGGTTTTCTTCTTTTTAGACAACGAGAACATGGAGATGCTACATGAACATTACACTGAACCTGTTTCTGAGTAGGGATATCAAAGAAGTTTACTCTTTATTTGCTTTTGTTTAACACTTTAGAATTGGTGTACCTTCTGAGAAGAAAACACAAAAAATACATTAGAGCAACTAAGCAAAGACAATCTAGGGCCCAATACTACATGGAAACTATTTCTATGAATGTGCTTTGAAAAGCATTTCATCAGCCATTGACTGTCTTTATTAAATCCTAATAGTGAATATAATTTATATTGACTTTTTATATGCCAATACCTTTGTGAAATTTTTGTTAAATAATACAACCCTATGAATCTGGCATTGTCTCTCTCTCTCTCTCTCTTTTTTTTTTAAAGAGAAGAAATCATGTGTTTTAGAAAGACAGAGAAATAGTAAGATGTTTAGGGAAAATACAGAATTTAAACACAGATAAACCTAATTATAAAAAATGGCTTCAGTGCTTTTAAAATAGTGGTCTTTGAAGAATTAGGTTGTATCTTGGAAGCAATAAGTGAAGATTCAGTTAAAACTTCCTGGGGCTCCTGTGTTATATGCAGTGCTCATTTATTTTTAAAACTAGACTTTATACATGTAGTAGATGTGCCCTTCTGTTTACTTTTGTCTAAATTTGGTCTTTTTAGGGATTTTGTACACTTTTCTGACTTCTCTAAAAATTTTAGTATCATAATTGATAAATTGACTTAAAACTTATTTTGTCCACTCAGGCTTTAAATGGGAACATCGTTTTTAGGTCTGTGTTATTATTCATTTCAAGAACGTTGCCGATGCAAAGGCAAGCATTCCAGCTCATCTCATGCACTGTTCAGCAAGACAAACCTTCATTCCAATATTCAACTTCATATGTTGACCCAAGGTACTTGTGTTCAGATAATATTCAAAAATGTCCTCCTGGGAATGTCTCTTTAAAGATGTTGGTTTCTGTTTTAAAATATGCTGTCATAAATTTTCACTGGAGCTTCAACCACCTGTTTTCCAAATACCATTTTGAAAGTAAGAGATGAAGGGACAGGTTCTTGGACACCAAACCCTGACTGGGACTTCATGCCTTTCAAGTCTTCATTCTGTATCGTTTAGTAGAATAAAAATGTATCTCTGCAAATATGAGATGCCCACCATCCACACACAAATGGAAAGGTCATTATGCATCAATTCTTTTAACTATTGTTGTCAGGATCAATTTTGGAACTTCTGTTACTTCCTACATACCGTATTTTCTCTAACAAAGACTTACATGGTCACATTAGAATTTACAACTAGGTCTGCAGGAAGAAAAGTTTTTGAGGATGAATTTTACTGGCTCTTGAAGACAGTTGTTTTACATGCCTTCAGGATCATAAAACGGAACTTGTAGAGTATTTGATAGCTTTGGTAAACAAGTCTTCTGATAGGTCTAATTATCTCAAGTTTTAGTATATACCTACCATTGTTCTAATCAAATTATAATAAATCTCACTGGGCGTGGTGGCTCATGCCTGTAATCTTAGCACTCTGGAAGGTCGAGGCAGGTGGATTACCTGAGCTCACGGGTTCCAGACCAGTGGGTTCCAAGACCCCATCTCTAAAAATAGCTGGGTGTTGTGGCAGGCACCTGTAGCCCCAGCTACTTGGGAGGCTGAGACAAGAGAATCACTTAAGCCCAAGAGTTTGAGATTGTTGTGAGCTGTGATGCCACAGTGTTCTACTGAGAGCAATTTTTTTTTCATAAAATAAAAAATTAAAATACATCTCATGTGTCTGAGAGGGTGTTATTAAAGCAACTTTTCCATAAGTGTTTTTGGATCTAAATTCTATGCTTATTGTGGTGTCTGAATATCAATAGGTCATAGTGGCTCTTTCACTTAAAAATTGAAAGAAGTCTTGTGTTAAATTTGAAAAGCAACAATAGTGTAGCCTCTGATGTAAAAGGTGGGCCTAAACAGATGTTTAAACATATCTTTTTTTTTCCATTTTTTTTCTTCCCTCATTAGTCAGGCCCTACTGCTATGTCCTCCATTTTTCAATGAGTACTGGATGGACAAATTCAAGTGCTCAGAATCTTCTTCTGGAATGTAAAATACACTCTTCTTCTCCATCCGTCAAGATCAAGGAAGTCAAGGTACCGTGAATGTCAGTTTCCTTAGCGTTCAAGTGTGCTCTGTGGTGGAAAGCAGCAAGTTCTTCAGGAAAGCTCATACATCTCTGAGGATATGCCATCTATTCACCAGCATTCGATTCAGAAATGGAAGTTTTGTGCATTACTGTCACATTTGCTAGTGACTTGGTCTTGCAAGTGACAGTGACACCGGTGGGGCTTCTTATTCATTAGGGGTTTCTCAGGCATCATGTAGTAGATGAGGACCATCATCTTAGGGCTGATGTGAAATACGCTAACTTCAACCTTCACAGAAATCTATACAATATCAAGAACTATTATACTGTTCATATCAATGCTAACGATTACTAGACAATCAATGGACATGTGAAGTCAGCATTTTCTTAATTAGAGATGAGAATTATCATGGGATTTTCTTAGCAGTAAAAGGGAAATAATGAAAATTTCCTTATAGGATTAAGACATTGGGATGTAGTATCACCGAGGGAAAAGGACTTACTTGGTTTAAAGAGATTACTTTTAAAACCAGAATTTGAAATGAAACCATTTCTAGGAAATTGAGTGTTGCCTGCATTTTGATACACAGTACTCAGATGCAAAGAAAATGCTCACATATAAAATTTAAGCATTTATAGCACTCATTGTCCTTTTGTGGGCTAGACTCAAGGCTCTGGGTCATTTTCTCCCCTCCTTTCTATTTCAATAAAGTTTTTTTCCATTATTATAACATAAAAGCTACTTATTTACTTCTTTTTTTTTTCTTATAGGAAGTGTCTAACATTACATCATAGCATATCCTATGCCTCATTTTCTCTTCAATAGAAAATAGAAGTGGGCTGTATAAAGTGATATATGGAGCAGCTGCAGCTGCCTGAGGACCGAGAAGCAATGTGCCTAAGTCATCGCTGTCTTCTGAAGATGGCGGAGTTCAGCGGTCTTACTGATACCATGTGTTTTTAAATATTTTTATTAATCTGAAATTTTAATAAAGTAGACATTTCCCTTTTTATGATTTCTTTTGAGTATCTTTAATTATACCAGAATTAAATTCAATGAATACTTTTTCTTCTGCTAATGAGAATTCACACTCATCATTCTTATTTGGTTAGGCATTTCTCTTTGCCTCAATTTCCTTGTTGATAACACGAGGATAACAGTGCCTGCTTGTGTTATTAAAGTTAACTGCCAGGCTTAACTATGAGACAGAGTTAGATTCTCGATCATTGTCTGGAGCTGGTTTTAGATGCTTATTTCCCTCCTGGATGTAACTTGGAGTTGGTAGTGAAGTCTGGTTCCTAGATTTGCTACAGGTGTAGGGAATGGTTTTATTCTTTATCTGAGTGACTTTGAAGAATGTCAAGAAGTGTTCAGGTTTAGGCAGCTGTCATTCTCCTCCTAGAATCTGAAAGTCTGCTTTCTTAAAATGTATTTATTTGTAAAATTTCTAATTAAATTTTTTATGCCATGCACTATAAATAGAAACAATATAATATAAAATCTCCATGTCACCAGAGATATATCACATAGCAAAATATCAACAATAGCCTTAACATAGTTAATATTAGATATCATATCAGGTGCTTTGGATTTTTACTCCTGTTGGTCATGCACATATGTTCTTCTGAATGGCGATAATAGTCTCTTTTGCAACCTCAGTATTCCTTATTCAACAAGGAAAAAACCTGATTTGGACCTTCACTCTTTTCCCCTTAATCAGAACAACAGATTAGTTTTTTTTTTTTTATTGTTGGGGATTCATTGTGGGTACAAAGAACCAGGTTATAATGATTGCATTTGTTAGGTAAAGTCCCTAGTATAATTGTGCCCTGTCCCCAAAAGGTGTGTCACACATTGTGACCCCCCAATCCCCTCCCTCCTTCCCCCCTCTGCTCTTCCTTTCCTGCACTTCTCTCCCTCCTTCCCTCTCTCAACAACAGATTAGTTTTAAGGATTTAGATGAAAAATCTCATTTCATCCCAAACAAATCCTAAGCCATCTCTTTTCCCCACAGTCACACAATCACAATGAGATTTCTAAGCTGTGGCAGCTGAATCTGCTGGAGGTGGGGAGGGTGCTTGTGCATACAGTGGTGGGGCAGGACATAGGATTAGTGTCTGGCCCTGGCATCATTAATTTACATGGTGATTATAATGATTTACATGTTAATGAACTCATATATCAAACTGTAATTCTTTTATCCCAGTTGTGCATTAAGGACATTTTCCACCAAAGAAAATACACCCTCAATGTTAAATACCTATATATTCATCATAGTCTCTTAAACTTAAAGTGTATTAATACTTTGGTTAGTAAGGAACAGCTATGAAAAATTTCATCAAATATAAAACTTACAATTTTGTAACTTCTCTTATGCCCTGCAGTTGTCCCATTATCTGGTGGCTTAAAATTACAATTTATGTTTCTTATAATTCAGGCTGGCTGGACTTCTTCTCTGCTGGTTTGCTGTAAGCTCTGAATAGCTGTGTCTAGCTGGAGGATTGGTTGGAATGGAAAGCCCAAGATGGTCTCACATGTCAGACAGCACTGGGAACCTCTGTTCTTCTGAACTTTCTCATTCTCCCATTAGCTCAGTTGGCTTCATTACATGGGTCATTATCAAAGTTTTGAGGTACACGAAAATCAAGAAATGTAAATTCTGTGCAGATAGAAACAAATGAAGCCCTTCTAGCAACATGGATAAGCAGAACAAATTTGAAACTTGTACAAGTGAATCAGGATGCTGTTGACTGTGTTTCTTGAAAATGAAATAATGGACCATAATGTAGTCTGTCTCAAAACTTTTGCAGTGACCCACATCCATAGTAATCTCTGGTTAGCCTTCTAGTGGGGTGAAAGCAGAGCTAGGAGATTCATCGAAGCCTCTTCCCTACAGGTCATACACCATTACCACTGCATTCTATTGGTCAAAGCAAATCCCAAGGCCATCTCACATTCAAGTGAGTGGAGAAATAGACTTCACCTCTGCATAGGAGTAGCAAAGTCCCACTGCAAAGAGATTTGCATACTGGTATGGGAAGAACATGGTTAACAATCACACAGGGAAGAAAGACTTGGGGATTATATCACTGCAAAATCTTCAATTGGTTGAGCATTTTAAGTTATGTGTGTTGATGTATTTTAAATCATGTATTTTATTTAAACATGTAAAATACTACCTCAGTTTTAAGTACAATTTGTCAACATTTGGAAAAAAATCTCAGGAAGACCCTTGCCAAAGCAGAACTTCAGTTAGTCTTGAATTTATTAATCTGAAAGAAATGTGAAATATGGTATTATATTTGAGTGACCTGGCCAAACCGGAACAAAAACATAGCTGGGTATTGTGGCAGGTGCCTGTAGTCCCAGCTACTTGGGAGGCTGAGGCAAGAGAATCGTCTAAGCCCAAGAGCTGGAGGTTGCTGTGAGCCATAAAGCCATAGCACTCTACTGAGGACATCAAAGTAAGACTATATCTCTAAAAAAAAAGATGGAAACTTTACATCATTTATATTAACCTGGCTGAGCTGAAGAACATTCTCCATATTAAAAAATCATAAGAATGGGAAAGCTAGTATTCCACATACTCAATACCAGAATGAAACCAGTAGATGAACTACTACAAGCCCACACAGAAGAACAACACAATTAAGTTCAAGTAGGGGGGAAGGGGGAGGGGGAGAGGGGAGAGGGAAGGGGATTGGTGTGCTCTCATCATGGGCACAATGTAAGGGTATACAACACACCTCCTGGATGAAGGGCTCAACTACAACTTGGACTTTACCTAACAAAAACAATGTAACATAAATGTTTGTGACCTCATATTAATCTGAAATTTAAAAAAAATTCCTGTGCGAAAATTAGCCAGTCTAGACTTCAATGTATCTTTAGTAACCCTTAGGCACCTAAAACAAAGGATTATTAAAGTTGCTTCAGACTTGTAAGGACCTTCAGGATTTACAATCTCACAAAAGGTTAAATTACTCATTACATAGAAGTAACTGGAGATTTATAAGTACAGGGAAAGCTGTGGCTTTGGCGAGAAAAATGAAAGATTTAGGATATTGATTTGACAAATGACTAGATACATAATTCATTGACTTGAATAGCATTTTCTGTCCTTGACAGCCACAGAAAATTGGTGGTTCAGGTGGGCAAGACTCCTCTCTCTCTCTCTCTCTATATATATATATATATATATAATAGCATGTTTAGAATGAGGTTATTGTTCAACATCTAGATTTTCTGGAAACACTTAAAATAACAGGATAAGGAAGAGTACATAAATAAGTCATTGAAATTACTTTTAATCTATAGGTAAGGTGGTGTCTCTCTGTAGCTGCTTTCTTGAAAGTCTGAAGATGTAGGAGATTAGGAGTAGAGAGCTTCGACATTGGTAGTACCTAACCAACCTTTTCAAAGGCTTTTGAAATGTGGTGAAGTTCATAGCTTTCTTTATTACCAACCCTATTTTTCATGTCAATTCTTCACAAATTACTTGGTTATGAGAAATCATTTATTAGATTTTAGTTAATGTTTTTCTCTTACCGTGGGTTGCAATAAAACATAGATTAGACTTTGGGATTATCTAAACTCACAGAGGTGTCCAACCTTTTTTTCTTCTCTACCACACATTGGGCAAAGAAGAATTGTCTTGGGCCACACATTAAACACACAAACAGTAAGGAAAGCTGATGAGCAAAGGAAAAAAAAGGTCCATGCATAATTTTCATAATATCTGTCACCACAGATAAGAAAAAAGTCCTCACATAATCCATATGTAGCCTACCGGTCACAGGTTAGATATTCTTGGAAGAAATAAATACCCAATTTCTGCCTGAAAACACTGTCAATCTGTTATGGGTGATTTCTGTGTTTTTGGCTTATCATATACTTACTAGGCCCTCAGTTTTTGAATAGATAGTAGAAAGACAAAACCTTTTACATTGTCTGAATTGGTATAAAAATCAGAGGTATTTTCTATCTACTTTCTTTGGCCTACAGCTATTCTCTTGCTGTTCTCTGTAAGACAATTTTTTCAAATAGCTCTGCATTAAGATTTTGATTTTAGTACCTTGTAGTCAATGTGGCAATATGCACAGCAAAGACAACAGTGTCTGAGTGATTTAACACAGTCAGGCCTACATTAATTTTATCTTTTCTTTACTTTCACCTCTATAATTATTCCATGAAACTTTTTTTTCAGTGGGTACATGGACACTGGCAAGTCTCCTTCAATGAGTGAGCAATTGATGGAGTAGAATGGTGATCAGGGCTATGTAATATCAGCCACTTAAAGATTTTCCCCTCACACTAGGCAAATGATTTATACCTAGCATGAATTTCAGGACTCAGTAAATGGAAGGAGTGCCTACAATATATACTTCAATTGTCTTTATTAATTTCACTCTCAAAACTGATATGCACGTGATTTTACATTAGCCGTAGAATCGCTATCAATTCCATTGAGGTTCTTGTAAGATCTGTAGCATTCAGGTAGGCTTCATATTCAAAAATGTTAGTCAATCCAAAATTGCTTAACTTTTGTGCAATAACACTTTTGACGTGATTTCTTAGTTTTTAAAAATTTCAGCCTTCCTCTCCCCCCCCTCAAGAAATCCCCCCCACCATAATGCTGCTGCTCTTTTGTAATCAAAGGCCATCACTATGGCCTGGGGGCTTGTTAGAAAAAAATGATGAATCTCAAGCTCACTACAAGACTTACTCCATCAGCATCTGCACTTTAATAGGATACTCATATGTTCCAAATGCACATTAACGTCTATGTTAAAAGTAAACTGAAGACAAGTGAGCCTTTCAGTTTACTTTGATCTAAAGGCTAAAGCCAAGATTCTGCTCTCATAAGTGGAAAGAATTATAGGTGTGCTATGGTGGTTTCTTTTTCCCATCTCATTTCCCCAGGTGTTGAAGTGTTTGCAGAATTTTCAATCCAACACATCCTCTCATGTCGATGTGGACAAGCTGGGACAAAAGAAAAAATAGCCCAAATAAGCTTCAGTTCCAAACTCCAAGTCATTTAAATAATTTTTATGTGATGTTTTCCTTTGATCTAAGCAAAGTAGGTAGCTATTAGCAAAACATTTTCCACTTCTGGTAAACTCTCCTGTTTAGTAATTTAAAAAATCATTTATTTTCTCTAAGCCATGATACAAAGCTGTGAGAAGGCCAAGTGTAAGGACAGACGAAGATGTTTGGGTTTTCTGGCTCCTGGCCACCATGAGCTGAATAAAGGATGTTGCACCTGCCCTCCACGTCTGAGTTTCTCTCTGGTCTGTCTGAACTAGAACACTGGCATTACACCAAGCGATGTGGATATAGACTACGTGTATACATCCTGTTCCACAACCCAGCTAAGTTTCCAGCTGATGGTCTCTACCGCCAGCCATGGTGAATCCATGTCCAGAAGTCCAGAATGCCTCCATGTTATCTTTGAAGGAAACACTAGTCATCAGCATCTCCAGGGCAGATGGTGCTGAAGATCTGACTCAGGATAATTTTAAGGATGATAGAGCTGCCAGATGCAGAATGCACAGCTTTGACCAAAGTGCTGAGAGGGAAAGAATGCCACAAATTAGAGCTTGGATGAAGCCAATCAGATATATAAGCCTGAAAATCTTGAACCACTTGAGTTAGCTAAAACCTCCAGGCAATAGGAGCCTCCAGCTCCACCTTTCTAGAAGGGAGCAGAGTCTAAAAACATTTACTTGAGGCAGGATCTTTTAAAGATGAAACTTAGTTCCTGAAAGACTGTCCCACTTTTGTCACCCCTTGGTGCCCTCTGGCTGATAACAAGGGTCATACATCAGCACAGCCCGAGAGGGTAAATACAGTTTGGGGGGAATTGTTTATAGACTGAAAAAACTGAATATATAAATGCTCATTAATAATTATATGAGGTTTTTATCATAGCATAGCGTACTATGCTATCATAAGAGAGGATGTGGGAGAAATAAAGACAATGATATGCAAAGTTCTCCAAGACATTTTATATAAAAAAGTACAAATTCCATTTATGTCATAAAAATTTGAATACATTGCATTCGTGAACAAAAAGAAAAATATAAAAAAAATCCCAGGAAGTTCCTATAATAAAATATCAATTGTTGTTAAAGCAGAAAGGCAAAACATATAAAAATTATTGAGGAAGTAGAAATTTCTGTTATTTTATATACATGTACATAAAACAAGTGACCACACAAGGTTTCTGATGATCATAGATAACACATTTTTGCTTGGTCTTTGCTATATCAATGCAAAAGCCTGTAAACTCCTACAGCTGTTTGATGATAGTCAATTATCCTACAAAATGAAGGTATCTATGAGACGTGTGATTTCTAAAAATAACTTACTGAATTCTTGTTTTGGTAATTTTTTTTGAAGGTAAATGTCTGTCCAAATATGAAGCCAAGTCTATTTTATCCTCCCTATAACTGTCTTTTCTCAAAATTTTATATTACTAGGTTTTTATTTTTGTTTGTTTTTGTTTAGAGACAGAGTCTCACTTTGTCACCCTCAGGAGAGTGCCAAGCTGTCACAGCTCACAGCAACCTCCGGCTCTTGGGCTTAGGTGATTCTCTTGCCTCAGCCTCTCGAGTAACTGGGACTATAGGCGCCTCCCACAATGCCTGGGTTTTTTTGTTGCAGTTTGGCTGGGACTGGGTTTGAACCCACCATGCTTGGTATATGGGGCCGGCACCCTACCCACTGAACCACAGATGCCGCCCTATATTATTAGGTTTTATTGGATAAAAATGCTCTTGGAGAACTTTTCTTCAGTTCCCTGGAGATGAATAGTCATGCCAAAATGGTTTGGGGAAGAGCAACATTAAACCAGAGAGTAGTGTTTTTCCAGAGCTCAGACTACAACTGCATGGATTTGTTTACCTGAATGAGAATCTCCTGGAGTTTGTTAGAGGATCATATAACGTCTTCTCTTAGCCTTACTGGGCCAGCATAGTTCCCCAGGAGGCCAGGGCATTAGTGATTTTTACAAGCCATGGTGGTTAAAATGCACAATGTCATCAATCAATTCATAAATGGTTCTTCTGTCTTACCCTCTTGGAGAGCCGCAAATCATCTTACAAATCCCTGTTCTTAACAGTCCAGTTGACACAGAACAAGTATTACATAAGACATAATTTTTGACAGACTCCTGAGCTTGAGGGGGACACAATCTGGGGGTGGGATGTAGTCTAGAACCACCTTGTACATACCTCCCTGAAATTCTGAATCATTATCATTATAATTGTTTCAGCCTTGAAGCAGAAAGGCCAATTGTGCTGAAGACTTGGGCAGCGCTTCCAGAATGATGAGTATCTCTGGCAGCTGAGGAGACAAGAGGTATATAAACAACTGGGGCAGCTGAATTCACTTGCTTTCCTGTTTTCCTGTGATACTGTGGGCTGGCATCTGAAGCCATGAAGGTCTCTGGCGTGTTAGTAGGGCTCTTCACACTCTGGGTATTGGTGCGTGGTCATGAGGATGGTAAGGAAAAGGCAGTTCTGGACGTGGCGTGCTGCTTTCTTACATACCGCTGACTTAGTGAGTTTTCATTTGGTCATCTGAGGAGCATCTGCTAATAGCACCGATTTCCACTCAGATATGCAGTTTTATCCAGGCGTCTCACTTTCACACATAGATTCCTGATAAGGCAACCTCAAAATGCTGCTATTCTTGAGCAAGTTGATCGACAATGAGACCCTGTATCTACTAAAAATGGAGATTCTAGCCAGGCATTGTGGCGGGCATCTGTAGTCCCAGCTACTCAGGAGACTGAGGCAAGAGCTATGAGCGATGATGCCATGGCAGCCCTCTACCCAGCGTGACAGAGTGAGACTGTCTCAAAAAAAAAAAAAGAAAGAAAGAAAGAAAAGAAAAACCCTGCTGTTTTTCCTCTTTATTTGAAAACATTTTGAGGTTCTTGTTTCTTTTGTCTGGAGATATGCTTGTCACTTTGCAGAGTGTGAAGTTTTGGTGAATGGAGAAAGCAGGAGAGATTGCCTGGTGTCCCACAGAGGAGATGGCTCTGAATGGATTCTGTATATGTTTTAATCTTGCTCTGCCATTAGCAGTTATGAGACCGTAAGTTTATTCATCTATAAGTGCAAAAAATAATAGATCTGAATTCATACAGATACAATAAAAAGTCCATAAGACAAAATCCCTCCACAAAATGGACAGAGTTAATAACCCAGGAACAGATAAATGTAATATTTTATTTCTGTAGAACTCTTTGGTTTCACTTAGCTCATCAAGGTATTTACTAATTGGCTCAAACATTTTAAAAATGAAAGCACCTGGTGATTTCTTTTTTTCCAAGTGCTTATGACCAAGTATTGAAACTTTCCATTCCTATCTCAGAGCTATGTCAATTATGCCTGGAAATATTTAAAAGATGTATTCTTAAGATTCACTTGTAGGGGTTGGGCACAGTGGCACATGCCTGTAATCCTAGCACTCTGGGATGCCAAGGTGGGAGGAGTGCTTGAGCTCAGCAGTTCAAAACCACCCTGAGCAAGAGTGAGACTCTTATCTTTACTAAAAATAGAAAATAGTAGAGCGTGCCTGTAGTCCGAACTACTTGGGAGACTGAGGCAAGATGGCTTGAGCCAAAGAGTTTGAAGTTGCTCTGAGCTATAATGATGCCATGGCACTCTACCCATGTGACAGAGTGAGACTGTCTCAAAAAAAAAAAAAAATTCACCTGTAGGTGAAATTTGAATGATCTTTAAGGAACTTGGTGGGTATTTGGGTTATGAGTTTCCATGATACATTATTGAGCCACATAGACATTAATCAATCAAGCTATTTTCACTGTAAAGTTGAGATTCAGATTGACAAACAGATTGAAAATTTATTGTTTGGTAGCTGACATTTTCCCTTTCTTCTTTTATCAGTGACTGTGGCCTGTACTGAAAACTGGCTCCAAGTGACCCTTAAACGAAGGGTTTATTTGAATTACGAGCTACCCCAGCCTTACGAATTGTATCTAGGAACTGGCTGTATTGTCACTGGTGCTGCATATGAATACTTAGAATTCCTTTATCCTCTCTCTCAGTGTGGGATCAAAACTGAAGTAAGAAAAGTTATTTCAACAAATAATGTATTATTTGGTTCCTTTTGTTAGAACCACAAATCAATTAAAACTGTGCTATTCAAATTTAGTTGTACGCTGATTTCATAGCTAACGGAATATTGACTACTCGAGTTATTGGATCATTTCGCAGTAGATGAGACATCAGGTGAACGTGGAACATTAATTAAACACTATGCATTTGCTTATCTAACTTCTGCTAACAGTTGCCTTTGGACAGATATTACATTCTCTGTGTTAAAGTCTGACTTGAGAGAAATATTTTGTTTCGAAACACCAACAATAGCCCTCCTTGTTGTTGTTATTGTCAAAGTGAAATAGGGCTTGTAAGGTTACATAGCTATTGTACAGTTGAAAGGGGGATCAATTTTTTTTTGAAACTGGAAAACTTAAAATTTCATTAATGACTTCAAATAAAATGGATCAGAGAGGGAAAAAGGGGGTCAGGAGGATGAACACAGTTATGCATTAAGCAATCATGCGCCTATTGTGCTAACAAGCATGTTAAAGAGACTTCACTCTTTTGCAAGGCATACTACCTAGGCATACTGTTCAATAGGCCTTACTTAGTCCCAGGTAGTTTCCTTAACCTTCATTGCAATCCTGTTCATGAGATAGCGTTATTTAAAGGTGAAGATGTTAAGGCAGAGAGTATGCAAGTAACTTGCCCAGGGTCACACAGTAAGTGAATTTGAATGGCATTTCAGTACTAAATTCTAGTGTGTCTCACATCTGTTGGCTTTATGTTAATGTCTTGCTGCATTTTGCCATGACATCTTGATTTTCCTTTCTGGCCCATGCTACCACACTATGTGGAAGCATGATTTAATCAGTACATATGATTTAGGTGGACTGGTTCTATACCTCAATGTAAATAGATGAACCATGTCTTTGATTATTGCCCCTGTATCCCTAGTACCTAAAACAATGCCTTGCACAAAGGTATTGGCTAAAACAAGTAGGCACTTAAATATCTGTGAAACAAATAAAAAGTCTTCTAGGCCAACTGTCAGTTCAAATAATATTGGCAGGTCTAGTGGAATCTTTCTGGAATTTCTGCAGGGTTTTCTAGGGAAGAGGGATGAGTCTTTTTCACTGGCATTGTAAACAGGTAATCTGTCACTAGAGAGGCATGGAGGTTTCAATCTGCCAGTCCTGGACAAAGAACTGTGTTAAAAAAGACAAATAGAAAAAGAAAAAAAAATAAGGGTTTTTTGGTTTGTTTTTTGCAGGGGTTTGGGGAGGAGATAAGAGAAACAGGTAGTTGATGTGATGGAATTCTTTCGTCCAGCTATTTCTAATGTCTCCTTACTCTGGGACTCTCGGGTACATGGGCCAACATATTCCCATTTGTACAAAATCCAGACGAAATGGAAATGTCTTTAATACATAAAATATTTTCTGTATGAGGCTAAATCCTATAAATTATTATTATTACTATTTTGGTTTGGGATTCATTGAGGGTACAAAGAATTAGGTTATACTGATTACATTTGTTAAAGTCCCTCTTATAATTGTGTCTTGCTCCCAAGAGGTGTGCCATATACCTCCTCCGCTCTCCCCACTTCCTCATTCCTCTGCCCCCGACCTTGAATTGATTTGAGTTTTTCTCTTATGAAGACATATATTAGATCATTTTCTGACTTCATATTAGAATTGAGTACGTTGATTTCTTGCTTCTCCATTCTTGTGATACTTTACTAAGAAGAATGTGTTCCAACTCAATCTAATTTAATACAAAAGATATAAAGTCTCCATCTATTTAAAGGCTGAATAGCACTCCATGGTGTACATATACTACAGCTTGTTAACCCATTCCTGGGTTGGTGAGCATTTAGGTTGTTTCCACATTTTGGCGATTGTAAATTGAGCTGCAATAAATAGTCTAGTGCAAATATCCTTATGATAAAATAATCCTATAAATTCTTCTTAGGCTCATTTTTTAGATTATAAAGCCTAGGATTAGTTATTTATTTCCTCTTGTCATGCAAACAGCAAATATTAAAGATAGCATTTGAATTTGAGGAAGTACTATACTATTAGTCATAAGCACTCTTAAATACCATATTTTTAAGATGTAAATGGTTAAAGGCACATTATTTACAAATACTGACCTTATCTCTCCATATGGACAGGTTACATGCTTTCATTTTAGACACTGTCTTATGTTTTTCAAATTCTAGAATGTAAATATTATAAACTGTAGAATATAATTAGTTGTATATCTTTTGGTTTGCACTTTTCATGGAATCAATACTGCGAAGATATATAGAAAGGCAAAATTAGTAGTTTAATGTTTTTTTAAAGAAATACTTCTGTGTTTATTGTTATTATGATGAATATAACATATCTTTTATTTAAAAATAATAGCTTATGCTCAGGTCAGCAGATATAGCCCTAGGACCAATTCTCCCCAGCTGCCTATGTTTTAAAATTGTTTTAATGGGACATGGTCATTTAGATATGGCCTGTGACCACTCTCATGCTACGATGGTAGAATGAGTGTTGACAGCACCGATGGCATAGTTTTTGAAGCCTACTCCTCAGTTCATTTCAGAAAAAGTGTGCCAACTGCTATTATAATATCTCTGTTTACAAGGAAAACACTGAAGCTTCAAATATTTAGCCAAAGTTCACACCTGGAATAACTTGCGTAACCTGTCCTATAATTCATGTTTGCTTAAATCAGACCATTGTTCCTAAACAGCCATGGTGACTCAAAAGTTGTCTATGTAGACTCAATTGTCAAAGTGTCCCTGACACCGTCAGGAGCTATTGATTTGGCCTTTTCTAAAAAGACTTTTTATTACTTATCTCTGTTCTTCCACTTACACATGATTTATTAATGTAAAATCAAGGATTTGTATGCTTTCTATTTCTAAATTTCTATTCAGTCTATTTCCCTCACATGTAATTAAAACAACTGAATTTTATACTCTTTATCTCTTTAGGAGCGTCCATGGGGTCTTCTAATTGAAAGTTCAATCACTTATTTACCAGTGAATTTAGATATCATTGGTTACCTCCCAGTATCTTGCTTTATTCAAAGGTAAGTGTCGTAGGCCATTTTGATAAAGGTTATCTGAAGTTGTCTCTGGTTGTCAGGTGTTCTGATGAGAACAAAGCTCTGATCGAATATCTCCCAGCTACCTTTGTTTTAAAACTAAGGCCATGTTTGAGCACTGGGTCCAATCTGATTTACAGCTTAATCACATGAGTAGGTCTAAAAAAGTCAGTTGATTCTTTCAGTGAAATTTCCACGTAAGTAGATGAGGCTCACCTGTTCAAGTATTTGCTTGTACATTGATAGCATTATTGAGATAGAAGTCATTTATCTCGTTCCAGATTGTGTGTTCTCAACTCTGTTACCTCTATAAATATCAGGTGATGCCAGTAATCCTTAGATTAATGGGTCAGGTGCTATAAATTTGAATGAATCATGATTAATGATTGCTCATAAAGTCAGCTGATAGGAAAACATGTAACAAATAAAATTTAGAACCACTTAAGTTTGGTATTGTCTGCTATTCCCTTTGGCCCAGACTTAGTAAGAGCTGAAGAATCGAAAAGTTGATTAAAACACCCTTACCTGGCTTCATTAAGGAAAGAGAATTTTAGTAAGCCCTTTGTATGATAGGCCAAGAACATAGAACTTCATGTTTCTGATCATTCTCTGTAGATGTCTATGGAGATGATTATACGTAGCCAAACTGCTTTAGCCACTAATTCAGAGTTTCTGGTATTTGACACTCCTGTGAAATCAGCTTTTTTGGGGTAATGGAAAGTTCTGTTCAACATTCCTTTACAAATTTTTTTTCTGGTAAGTATGAATTTCCATTTTGTGCCCAAGCTAGTCAGTTGATTTGGCATTCTATCACAGATAGATAGCACAGATAGATATCACAGATATCACAGCCAGTGATATCTGCCTCAGATAATTTTTCACATTTTCATATTTAATACCTTCTTCAGCCTCACAGAGTATATATGTCTCAAATCTCTATTTAACTCTTTTTTTCCAGAACCTTTTCATTTAATTATAGGAATAGGGTAAAAAAGAATAATAGCCATGAGTCCAAAGAATCAGTGAAGACAAAAAAGTCAACTTCACATAAAGCGTCAAATTCACAAGTGCCGTTTGGTGAGTAGCTTGACTTAGCACTATAAATGTTTTCTAACACACTTATAGAAAAAGACAAGGGTTCAATGAAGTGATGACATATATTATAGATTATGTACCACATGCTCACATAATTTCATATGTTTAGGATTATCATAACCATGAATTACTTATTTTTGAACTTTGTCATGGTAAGAACATTTAATGTAAGATCTACTCTTTTAAGAAACTTAAGTATATAATATACTGTGTTGACTACAGGTACAGTATTGTACAGTAAACCTCTAAACTTACTCATCTTGCTTAACAAAAAGTTTGGTAACTCCCCACTGGTCCCTCTCTCTGGCCCCTGAAACCACCATTCTGCTCTTTAATTCTATGGATTTGATGATTGATAGTTCTAATTGAAAAGTTCTAAAGTTCTAGACGATTTTAGATACCTCACGTGACTGGAATAATGTTGTATTATTGCCTTATTTCACTTAGCATTATGTCCTGAAGTTTCATCCATGTTGTCACATCTCAAGATTTTCTCCTTTTTAAAGGCTGAATAGTATTCTATTGTGTATGCATACCACATTT
Organism: Otolemur garnettii; assembly: GCF_000181295.1. NCBI lineage: Eukaryota > Metazoa > Chordata > Mammalia > Primates > Galagidae > Otolemur > Otolemur garnettii. The sequence goes on along the minus strand of NW_003852649.1, from coordinate 1,432,833 downwards.
TTTGATTCATTCATTGATAGACACTTAGGTTGATTCCATATCTTGGCTACTCTGTATAGTGCTGCAAAGAACATAGGAGTAGCAACATCTCTTCAAGGTCCCGATTCCAGTTATCTTGGATAATTGATAGCCATGAATTCTTATGGTTAATAGGGATATAACTGGCCTTATTCTCTCCAGTAAACTGGAGTAGTTTTGCAGTTGTACCCTTCATGACTATTTTGTTTTATCAATCCTGAACCAGTCAGAGAAAAGTCTTTGACAGCAACATACATAAGGATGGGATTGGGAATTTCTATCAAGGTGATAATTGGTAGATTTGCTAATTTTAACATCACCTTTTGTTCTGCTAATTGAATCCCTGTGAGAGAAAACCCTTTTTAAGCCATAAAAAATGGCTCATAGCCTTTGGACTTCAGTATCCCAGATGGGACAGATCTTTTATTCTTTCTATTTATTCATGGATGCTTTTAAGTCAAAATATGAGATATCCTTATGTAAAATTTATAAACTTTTATTAATAATAGCTATGTTGTCAAAACCACAAGGTCTTGGCCTAGGTTCAGTTGCTCATCACACAAAGATACAATTATTGAGACAATTAAGACTGCCAAAGAAGAAAGGAGTTTTTAAGACAAGACAGCAGATAACATTGTTGGGTGAATGGGAGAAGATGTCTCAAATCTGTCAACCCAACTCAGGGAAATTCTGGGTTTTTAAAGAGGGGTCACACATCTTGGGGCAGGTTGTGGTGAAACAAGGCGCTACCTGTGTTGGGAGTGGATTGTGGGGGGTGATGAATCTTGTCAGGAAGTCTGCGCATGGGGGCCTTCAGAGTCTCAGCTTCTTTGTCTTACAGAAACCCACCATTTCTGGGAAATAAAAGGCCATGCAGTTAAGGTAGAGGATTCTACAAGGGTCATTCAATGTTCAATGGGGGGGGGGCAGTTATAGTTATATATATACATATTAATATAATGTATCTATTATGCTTGAATTATTAAAATACAGTAGAACCTCTGCAAGTTGACCACTGAAGGGACTGTAACAAACTGGTCAACATACAGAAGAGGTGGTCAACATAAGGAATTTGGCCTACTACGCTGGTATGGACATGGGGTGCATATCTGGTCTATGAAAATTTGGTCAACTGAAGGAGTTGGTCAATGTAGGGAGGTGGTTGACTGTGGAGGCTCTACTGTATTGACTGAGTTCCAGGGTTTAAATTCGCTACCCTCTTCTGCTGTGTTCCCCTCTTGAGTCTCAATGACTCTTTACTTATACAATAGTTTCCCATTGGTACTACAGGAATTTTTTTTTCATCATAGGAATGGTTTTAATTCTGATGGACTATAAAAATTATAGTCTTCTGATTTAAATGTAGGAATTAAGCTATAAATATGAATTAAGGTATAAATCTGAATGAGGAGACAACCTCACCAACCCTGGTGCTCTGGCTGACTGAGGATTGAACTGCCTATTCCAGGTTGGACCAATGCTTATGGATGTCATCTTCCATCTTTTCAAAATTCATCTTCTAAAGGAAGGATTTGCTCTGGTGTCTGTGTTTAAGGAATCCTTTGGTGATGTGAAAAAGACGCTTCTCCAGATTTTAAACTTGAAATGAAGGGATTTTAAGAAATAAAGTTTTATGATTCTTAATAGCTATTTTTTTAAATGTCAGATTAACATGAGGGTACATGTGATTAGGTTACATGGTTTGAGTTTGTAAGGTAAAGTCCAAGTTGCAGTTGAGTCCTTCACCCCAGGAGTGTGCCATTTACTCCTACATTATACCTGTTAATAAAAGCTCAAGTCCTGATTTTATAGCATTGTAGACCACTACATGATCATATTTCATCATGCTCTGGGTGACATTAAGTAGCTATTGTACTGCAATCTAGTTTTCTTGTTAATGACTCTATCACTTCTTTCTAATAATAAAATAATATGAACATTTTCTTTGTAACTGGTTGAGAGGATAGACTATTCTATTCTCTATTTCTACCTTCCTATCTTTTCTCTTTTCATCCCTTTAATTGTAAGTCAGTTTGAGAATATAGATTCTTCTATCTTGCTCTTAGAAAAAAGTTGAACTTTCAGGAGTATCTGCTTCGCTTTGAACCAAAAGTAAATCTTCATTTTCCAAATATATTTACTTACAAAGCAGTAAAATAACTAGCAGCATTTGAAAAATTTCAAACAAATCATATGCTTTTAGGAGTTCTCTTAAATATTCACTCAAGGGAACACCTAAAAGCAAGAGGATCACAATCACAACATACTCTTCACTCCTGGTAAAGCTGCCCAAAACTGATTAGTCCCCTGTATGAATGAGGCTTCCTTTGAATCTACCTTTTTTTTTTTTTTTAACTTAACCTATCCACCAATCGCAGGGAGGGGGCCCTGCCTTATAGAGTTGAAGAGAAAATCCATAAATGTTTCAAACGCTGTTCTGTCATGGATAATGGAAAAGTAAATATACTCTCAATCCTAGTCTGCTCTATCACCCTGCCTCTATTTCCCTACTTTCTACTTTACCCCCCCTTCTCTTTCTATTAAACTATAAGGATTTTACTGACACAATATGGAATATACCTATTTCTGAATGTAAGAATGATATTTATTTCACTCTTAAAAAAATACTTTTCATTCTGTTTCTCTGGAGAGACAGGAAAAAGATGGCTTATTTCTACTAAATTTGAAGATAATTTGTTTTATCTGAGTTGCTATTAATATAAGTTCTTACGTCAACTACTGTCCCACATGTGTAAAGTATATGTCCTCTGTATCTCAATTATTTTAGATTAAGCATTTCTCTATTCTGTAAGTATTATATCAATGCAATTTTAGAAAACAAAGAATAAAGAATTTCTACGAAAGCACTTAAAAATAACACAAGAAGAAACAGATGTTTTACAAAGGTGTTCTAAGAGAAAATCTTTAATGCAGTCCCTACTGGTTAATCTCTCTTTTGTCATCATAGAAAATTTGTAGACCAAAAGATGATCTCTAATCACAGTGTATAAAATCAATTTAAAACACAAGAGACTGCTAAACAGAATACTAACAGAGACCAGGTTATAAGTAACCACATACTTACAAACAAGTATCAGGGTGTGGGGTTATGTAGGGAGAAGTTTTTCTCATTGTCAAAAAACCAAAAATTCCTCTTTCAAAAACATGCTCACAATCTTGACAAACAGGAATATTTCCAATTCATGTTAAGTTGCTAGAGTAAAGATGCCCTAATTCCCATTATAAGTACACATTACAAAATATCATTTATGAAAACACATTTATACAGTATTGGAAAAGTAAACCCAGCATATAAAAATACATCAGAACAAGGATTCAGACAATGTGTTTTAATCTTGAGTATTCTGCTTATGCATTTCATTACACAAGCAGATTAAACAGGAAAAAATTCATTATTTGGTACTTATTCTGAATAATTTCTGAATTAACCCTTTAATCTGTACAACCACCTGTTGAGCAGTCAGATATCAAGAGGGTCAATTAGGAAAACAACCCAAGCTGAAATGAAGTCTTTAAGATGCAAAATGTGGTGCTACTCTGCCATAAAAAAGATAAATATCTTTGCACAATCTGGAGGAAACTGGAGACTGTTTTCCTAAGTGAAATATCTCAGGGATGGAAACAAACATCACATGTACTCACAATTAAATTGGAACTAACCATTAAGCACCCATGCACAGAGGGAAGTAAAACTCAGTGGAAATTAACTAGGGGGAAGTGGAGGAGAGAAAAGGGATAAAATTATACCTCATGGGTACTATGAACACTATTTGGGTGATGTGCACACATATAGCTTTGACTTAGACATTACAAAAGTGATCCATGTAACCTGAAATATTTGTTCTACCTTAATATTTTATTTTGGGGGACAAACACAAAAAATGTGGTGCTGGCTCCCCAGAAGGGAACAGGCTAGGAAAGGTACTTTGTCAAAATGGAGAAAAGGGTCTTGGCCAAGGCCACCAATAAGGAGGGTTCTGAATGGAGGTGCCTAGGCTAGGAATGCAGGTATGTGTATGACCATGATTCAAGGAAGGTAGGATGGTCTGAGGCCTTGACTACATCTCCCTCCAAACAAGTATGACTTATTGGCCATGTAGTAAGTCTGATGTGGGAAGGCCGCTTTCTCCTGGGAGGCCTGCCAAGCAAAGTCTTATAATTTGCTGTAGTCAGGCCTGAAGTCCGAGTACTCAGCTTTACCCCTTATTCTTTAGAGCCATAGAAAAAAACATAGGCTGCCCCATCATGGACTTGAACGAATTGGACATGGAGAAGATATGATCATAACCATCAGTCTGTCAGAGGTAATAGAGTAGGCTCATGCTCAAAATTACCCCAAGTAGGATGATCAGGCCAACTCAGAGGCCATGAGCTCCAAATATCACCATGCCAGGAAATGACATTGCATTGCCCAGTATGGTCTATTCCAAAGAGCTAGGAGGCCTTCCAAGACTAGTAATAAACTCTTCGACTTGGCCAGATTCATTGATTCAGGTGCAACATGAGGTACAGGCAATTATGTCAACCCCTCTAGATTGGCCAGTAGATAGCTGAGGACAATGCAGTGATCCAGTATTAATTGGGTCAAAATGTTGAGGCTTCTCTGATGTGTTCCCAAAGCTGAGGTAGCATCATTAAGGACTTCAGTGAGGGTCAAGACATGTTGAACACAACTTTTTCTAATTGCATGACTCCAACAGTGGGAATAACCTCCTGGAGTGTATACATGAGCAAAGGGTTGGTAATACCACCTAGAAACTCTCTTGGGGCTCAAGGACTGCCTGCCTTTGGAGACTCCACCTTAACTAGCATAGTATGTTTGCCCCATATGTACATGCTGTATTGGTAGAACAAAGGCAGCTTTCCACAAAAGAAGGAATATGCCAAAGGGCTACACACAGTGCTATGAGTCTGAGAATCCTTGACTACCATGGGGAAATCAGCTAGAAGTTCTTCCCAGCGGGCAGATTCTTTGAGTGGCATGGATGAGTCAGTATAGGGCAGGAAGAGGTACAGCAGAGGAGGATGTCACCATCATGGTCAAGATAGACCTGATAATAGAGCCTGCGTCCATTTGCAAGATGCTCCAGCTGCCCTGTGTTTGACATGAAGGAGTTGACCTTTAGATTGACACTTTGCTCCTGTGGTCTTAGAGTCCTCTTGCAGGAATGCATTGGATGCAGATTAATAAGGTTGGGATTACTGAGGTACCAGAAATGTCCATGGTTTGAAAAATGCATGTTTGTTGTATTTAGTGGCTTATCAATCAGATGTTCATCTGTATGAGTGGACAATATGTGACATATCTAACAATTTGTCAAATTCAGGGTTGGTAACTTCCCAGTACTGTCATATCAATGAATTCAGCAGGCAAGGATCATAAGGGTTACCCGAGGGGAGAGGGAGAAGGGAGTTAGAACCCTTCCTTCTTTCTTCCCCATATTCATGCTCTCAGGCCCAACACTGGTCATGTCCTATCAATCAGGAGAATTCCTCCCTATTGACTGAGACACTCACAGTCTGCCCTGTATTAAGTATAATAGTGCTCTTGATACAATGCCCAGGGCATTGAACCCAAGTCCTCTGGCTTGGATCATTTTGTGGCTCAATAAAACATTTTATTTAGAATACTGCTATCCATATTGTGGGACACAAAGGCAAATTGGCAGGGCCATCTTAAGGGAAAATGTTGAACTTGAGACTTCATCACTTTTGAAGTCTTTGTAGGCAAAGCCCATGATCTCTTCTCTAGGGGGAAGGGTAAATGGAGAAGAAGGTTATTGTCTTCCAGCCCTTGCTTTTTAGTAGGTATGGTATTAATAAAACAAGCAAGTATTGTCAAGTAAAAGCCACTGATATAGTCTTTATAAATTTGGGCCCTCATTCCCAAATATAATTTAAACAATAGATACTCTAAAATAAAATGCAACTAATTTTCAAGATCAGGCAATGTAAGAAAAATATTTTGGCTCGGCGCCTGTGGCTCAAGTGGCTAAGGCACCAGCCACATACACCTAAGGTGGCGGGTTCAAATCCAGCCCGGGCCCACCAAACAACAATAATGGCTGCAACCAAAAAATAGCCAGGCATTGTGGCGGGCACCTGTGGTCCCAGCTACTTGGGAGGCTGAGGCAAGAGACTCGCTTGAGCCCAGGACTTGGAGGTTGCTGTGAGCAGTGAAGCCATGGCACTCTACCCAGAGGCTCAGCTTGAGGCTCTGTCTCAAAAAAAAAAAAAAAATATTTAGTAGAAAGGACTTCTTTACCTTGAGGTTTCTGATGTTTACAGTTATAACTTTTTGTTTTGGTTGCTTAAGTTCAGAATCATGGAGATCCACATAACTAATTTGACAATATTCATCAACAATTAGTTTGCACTTAGAAGCTGAAGCATCTATGTGACATGCTATGTACTTTGAAAAGATAATTTATTAGACTTTTGAGATGAATCTTTTTAGAGGTAGTTTCTGCCAAAATAGAGAGCCAGGTGACCTTGTTATCTGTGTCCGTCATCCCTTTTTGTTAGGTTTTTTTTTCATTACTAGGTTTAATAGTCCAAAAATACCCTTTGAGAATAATCTTTGTTCAGCGCCCTCAGTTTGTACACTTTCATTAAAAAAAAAAAAAAAAGACCTTTTGGGAAAGAAAAATTAAACCAGAAAGCAGGGTTCTGCCAAAGCCTGGAGCACAGGTGTGTGGATTTGTCTACCTGAATCAACTCCTAGGGCTGATTACAAGCATCAATTAACGCATCTTGTTCCAGACCTACCGGATCTGAATCGTTGGTTGGCCATGGCTTTTTTTCCACAAGAGGGCGGAGTGAATATGCTAAGCAATATCTTCAATCAATTAGTAAGTAGTTCCTTTATTTAACTCACTTGGATCCCTCAGATTACCTTGCAAAGCTTTTTGCTTTAACAGTCCAATAAGCAGATATCAAATGTGTATAACAGTTTCGGACATACCTAGATGCTTGTGGAAGAAGAGGCTAGGGAAGGGGATACACTCGACAACCACTTTCCACATTGCCTTTCTTGATTTTTTGGATGATGATTATAACTTCAGCTGGGAGGAGGAAAAGCCAAACTCTGCTGAGGGTTTCTCAGTGCTTTCCAGAATGATAAACATCACCCACACCTGAGGAGGCAAGAGGTTTATAAACACCCGTGGTGGCCCGCTGCCCTTGATTTCTTGTTTCCTGTGATGCTGCGGACTAAGAGCCAGAGCAATGAAGCTCTGCTGCGTGTTAGCCGGGCTCCTCACACTCTGTGTGTCGATTTGTGGTATTGATGATTGTAAGAAAAAGAGGGAATTCTGGAGGTGGTGATTTCGAACTGTCGGGCTGTTTTTTTTTTTTTTTTTTTAAACATACCATTGACTTGGGGGTTTGTTTTTTTATGACTGCTGATGAAGTTGTAGACAGACATGATTTTATTCTATTGTCTTCACGGTACATTCTCTTAAATATATCCTAAGATGCTATTTTTTTCCTTACTGCAAAATACTTTCAAGTTCTTGTTCTGTCTGGAAACTTGCTTGTCACTTAGCTGAATTTGTAGCACGTTCAGTGGCTGACAAAATCAGGAGACATTGGTGCCTAGTAGGGGAGGCTTCTCAGATGCCCATGCTCTGACCACAGGGGTATGAAGTTTGGACAGAGAAGTCAGCTGTATTCAATTGTGAATAATTCCATTTCAGAGTTGGGGCTCTGAATAAATTTTGCATAGGTTTTAATCCTGCTCTGCCACTTAGCAGCTATGTGACCTTAAGTTCATCCACCTCTAAGTATGGGAGAATATTAAAATTGACTTCATAGAGATGTTTTGAAAATTAAGACCAAAAGCCCAAATTTGATATAGTTGGCAATATAAAAAAAAAGTCACTGAAGTAACTGCAATATTTTGTTTTAAAATTCTTTAGTTTTTACCTTGTACATCAGGTAATATTAACTAGCTTGATATAACATGAAATTTTAAATGGAAGCACATCACATATTTTTATTGTATGCAATCAAGGCTTTTTCTTCCCTATTTCTCTCTTTCAGCTGTATATTTATATTTAGAAATATGGAAGAACCTTTATAAGTTGACCACTCAAGGATCTGTAACAAACTGGTCAACATACGGAGATGGTCAACATAAGGAACTAAGCCTAATGTACTGATACATACATGGGGTGCATGTCTGGTCTATGAAGATTAGAGTACCTTAAGGAGATGGGTAATGTAGGGAGGCTGTCAACTATGGAGGTTCTACTGTATTTCATAAATGTAGGTCATTTTGGTACAATTTGAATGAGATCCAAAGCTGGGGGGTATTTGGCTTATTTGTCCTAGATGTTCTCAGGAAGTAGCTCCTATTTTTCCACTTTATGATGAAAAAACTGAGTGACATGGAGATTGAGTAATTGGCCCAAGATCTCACAAGGGGGAAAAATATTCAAAGTGAAAACATTTTCATTCTGTAGTGGGGAATTCAGCACAATTAAGAGGTGAAAATTTTCTTGAGCTATTGTATGGGAACAGACTCACTATCTGACATTTTTCTTCTTTTTATTCTCTTTCAACAGTGTCTATAACCTGTACTGAGCAATGGCTGCGGGTCTCACTCAGGCAGAGGCCTCTAGTGAACAACCTGATACCTCAGCAGAATGAACTCTTCCTAGGAACTGGCTGCCCTGTATCCATAGTCGAGCCAGAGGGCTTTCTGTTCATTTATCTTGTAACTTTATGTGGCATCAGAGTTAATGTAAGAATGGTTGCAATTTCATCAAATAACATTCTTTGACTGTTTTAGTTCTACAAACCAATGATTAAAAACTGCACTGCTGAAATTTAATTGTCAGTACTTAATAGCTCATGTAATATCGACTACTCTTATCTCCACAGTGAAGGAGATAGAGATTAAGGATTTTAAAGACTATGCATTCCTTTACCTACCTCCTGCCAATGCATCTCTTTTGCCTCTGACAGAGTGATATATTCTGTGATTAAAATCTAGCCAAGAGAAACTTTTCTTTTTGACATACTCCTCCAGATGTCCTGCTCTTTTGTTGTTTTTGACCTAAAATTTTGACTGAAATAGGGTATATTAGACTATAGTTCATAAGAGCAGAATTGATCTTTTTTGAAACCGTTTTTCTTTTTGCTTTACATTGTTCCTGTGGTTGGTAATGAAAGCTTGTTTTTTTCATTTGTTTTTTATTTGGGGAGCCATAGACTAACTTTTGGTAAAAATAAGTGAACTTATTCTATTCCCGGATCCAGACATTTGACTCTATCATTTATTTGCTGCTGTTTCTCTAGCACCAAGATAAAACAAATGAAAACTATTCAACTTTACATATGGCCAACTCAACTGTCACATAACGCTGGTTAATGCAGTGTAGAAGCTCACATATTTGAGAAATATGTGAAAAGGACGTTCCATCTTTCCATGTTAGAAAAATCATTCTAGGCCAAAAAGAAACTTTCTAGGGTTTTTCTGGAGAGAAGACTCACTCTTTATCATTGGGGCTTTAAACAGGTAATCTTTGAGCAGATAAATACTGAGATTTCACATTGCTGCGCTGGAAGGGAGAAACTGCCTGAGAAAGAGGACAACTCAGGGAAAAGGAAAAGATATAAAGTACTTAGAGTAGGGCGAGAAACAGGTTTTTGATAATGTGATTTGTGTTCTATAATTTCCTGGTTCCTAATGGCAGTCCACCCTGAGACTCTCAGGTACTTGAGCCAGGATTTCTCCTGTTTGTGAGAAATCCAGATTGAAATAAACTTTGTTGCTGTTTAATAAATATTGTCCCATAAAATGTGCAATCCTAAAAATTCTTATTATTCTTATTAATATTTGCTTTTGGACAGTCTGAGGTGCCAGCAAACACCTCGAGTAGCAAACTTCCCAGCTGAGTGTTGTCCTTTTAAATGGTGCCTTATGTTTTTCAATTCCACAATATAAGTCTTCTAAATTGTAGCATATGTGGGTCATTACGAAAGTTTTGAGATATACAAAAATCAAGAAAGGTAAATGCTGTGGCAGATGGAAACAAATGAAACCCTCCCAGCAACATTGATAAGCCAAGTAAGGTCAGACTTGCACGGGTGACACAGACAGGCTGCTGCTGACCGTTTTCCTTGGAAGTGACATAATGGATCATATGTAGTTTGTCTCAAAACTTTTGTAGTGACCCACGTATCATTAGATGTAAGTTCATTGGTTTGCACTCTCCATGGATTCACTACACTGAAGGTAAATGAATAAGCAAAATTCTACTTTCAACTGTTTTTGCTTCAGAAATAGTTTCCTGTAGGATGTTTTTGTTGAATGCACTATACCCTCTATTATAAATAATGGCTTATGTCTATGGTTGATAGCTGTGACCAAGGGTCAAGTCCAGCCCACTTCTTATATTTGTCAATTAAGTTTTATTGGAACAAGGCCACATCTAGTTATTGTTTTAGATCTGCTGTTACACTACTAAGGCAGAATGTGTATTTGTGACAGAGATAGTATGGTCTGCAAAGACTAAGATATTTACATTATAGCCCATTTTGGGAAAAATTTGCCAACTCCTGATTTATATTATCTCCATTTTACAAATAGGGAGGATGTAAGCTTCTCTAAAGTTGTTCACTATTTAGCCAAAATCCACATTCAGAGTCACTTAGGTTTTCCTAAATCAGACTGACTCTTAAAATTTTTGATTACCATATTTGTTTATCTATGCAGACTCAACTCTCCCCAAAATACAATGTCCAGGATACTATGTCAGGAAGTATTCATTATGGCAGGAGTTATCAGTCTGCTAAAGTCATTTTTTTTTATCACTCAGCTCCTCTGTTCTTCTATTTTATATCTTCTTACATTTATGTTATAAAGTAAAAATGATTACCTTGTTTTCATACTCTGCATTTTAAAAATTGAATTTCAATCATTTGAAAGAGATTTAATTAAGATAATTGAATTTATACCTTTATATCTTTAGGAACATGCAGTGGGTGTCCTCATTGAAAGTTCAATCACGTATGCACCAGTGGGTTTCGTATACAACATCTTCATCCCAATATCATGCTATATTCAAAGGTAAGTATAGTGGACGCCTGAGATTAAGGTTGTCTAACATAATCTTTGCCTGCCAAGTATTCTGAGTAGGGCAAACTATTGGAGAGGATGCTGAGGCTGAGTACTGGATCAAATTTGATCTGTAGCATTCTGTTTAGTCCTGTACTTGAATCTAAAAAAAATTCAGTTGTTGATTGTCTCAATGGATTTTCCAAATGAGGACAGGAGCTCAGTTAGTAAATGAGAATTGAAATCTACAGTCACCAAAGGGATTATAGCAGAAAGTTTTAGCTGATAAAGTTTCTTCTCCAAGTTGATTTTTGTTGGTACCAACTTCCCCATACTGGCTATCCGAAGAGGTCTTAAATTCTTATATAAATCATACCACCTATCTGTAGATATGGGGAGGAGCTCAGAGATTCAGAGCCTGTATTTTTTCCCCAAATTTTAAAAACTAGAACTGAGTCAGTCTCTGGTGATTTACTATGGTATATAAAAATCAAGATTTACTAACAACCCCAATTTTTTTCTTATTTAAGAAACTCTTCTGCAATAAGAGAATGAAACTCAAGGGCCTATTGGTGCAGGCTGAGGCAATTCCTGGGTGGCCAAATCCATGGGTGACTGGTTCCTAAGGCCCAGTTGCATGCGTGTTCTCCCTACCCAAAGAGTTTTAATCCCCACCTATTTTTTTGAACAATTTTTTTGGCCCCTGTGTGGAGACAGAAGTAAGGGGTTCTATGTATCTAACAATCATGGATTTCAATAGTGCTGTGTGAAATTTGCTTTTCTTGTTCTTTAACAATATATTTGGTCCTTCCCTCAAAGGACAATAATCAATTTAGGTCCATATCTTCAATGTTGCATCAAAATTAGGTTTCCTTTAAGACTTTTAACCCTGCACACACAAGATCTGGAAAAGTTGGTTCAGCATAATCTTGAGGACATTTCTTTCTGCTGCTTTTATCATGCTTTGTCAGGGTATGACACAGGATAAGAGGTATGACACATACCTCATTAATAAAGGTGTGACCAACCCTCAATGTTGGAAAGATGATGTAAAACACTCCCTTATTTGGTTTCATTAAGGGGAGGAGAATTCTAGTGAGCCTGCTCATCCTTCTATCACAAACCAAGGACTCAGAAGTACACTTCTCTAACCATTCTCTGGAGAGGTCTGGGAAGAAGACCAGAGAGAGCAGAGCTGCTTCAGCCACTTATTCAGAACTTATGGTTTTTAATACTCTTATGAAATCAGCTTCAGGTCCCAATAATAAATTCTGGGTAATAAAAAGTTGTACTCAGCATCCTATTAACTGTTTTGTTTTTCATATTCTATGAAATAACAAATTTCCATTTTTGCCAGAGCTAGTTGATTTAACATCTTATCACTTACAACCCAAAGATCTAATTTAGTTTCTTTCCCCAACCTTTAACTCTTTCCCCACCTCTAAAAGTTTCATATACACAAGAATCAAATCTGTCTCTTTTTTTCCTCCTGTTCAGAAACTTTCCAATATTCTTGGTGATTAGAAATAGAGAGAATAGACGTACTGGTGTTGCGTACAGAAGGTCAGCGGGAGAGGCATTTTCTTTATCATCTGAAGTTGAGGACTTGGGAATCCATCCAGAGGTGCCGTATGGGTAAGAGTATTTTTGAATTGGTACCATACATGTTTGGGGCACATTTATGGGGACAGGCAAGTGTTCAGTAAAGTGTGACACACATCCCATGCTGTGTACTATGTGCCCATATGATTTTAGTTCAGGATCATTTGAATTTTGCATTTTAGGGATTATTAGGGATGCAGATCTTCTTAACATTTCTCATTCTCTCACATAAAATAGTAGACATGAGATGGTAACCTCAGTAGATATTTTATATTATCAATTCATTCCAGTTGGAAGAAAATTTTGGCTGGAGCCTATAACATAAATATCTGATAGGATTGTGAAGGTGGTAATCTATACCTGTGCCAACTCTAAATCAGCTTTTTGCTCTGAAATAACTAAATGCCTGCAAGAGAAAACTCTCTTCTTAAATGACCCGTAAGAATTATTCAAGTTGTTTTGACACGTACCCTTGTAAAATGCATCACAGGTGTGGTCCAACCAATTATAAATGTCTTACAATAATTAAGAAAGTGTGATGAAGGCTGTGTTAACCAGTTTGATGAAAGTATTTCAAATTGTATATAAAATCAGCACATTGTACCCCATAAATGCATTAATGTACACAGTTATGATTTAATAAAAAACATTACTCAAGTAGAATAGTCTTTAGACTTTAGTATGCCCAGAGGGTAGACCTTTATTCTTCCACATTATCAACTGAACCTCATAATTGAAAACTTGAGATACTGTGCTCATGAAAAATTTATAAACATTGTTTAGCTACACCTTTATTAATAGCGATATATACATACAGTATATATGGTATCTGTTATAATTGAGCAATTAAAATGTTATTATGATTTCTGGGTTTTAAAATTGAAGCCTTCTCATCCTGTGTTTCCACCCTACTGAGCCTCAAAGTTTCTTTAGTTTCCTATCAGCACGCATACGATGTGACTCTTTCTTTTTCTTCTTCATAGGAATGATTTTCCTTGGTTGAACCACTTAAAGTTTGATCCCTATTGTAGGAATGAATTCAAGGATTTTGGATCCTGCAGCCACTTGACTTATCCTGGTATTCTAGCTGCCTCAGGATTTTACCACCTCTTAGAAGCTGGACTAATCTGTGGATGTCATCTTTTACCATTTCAAATATGATCTTTAAAATGAAAACTTGCTCTGCTATGCATATTTATGAACTCTTTGGGTAGGGAAAAGCCTTCCTAGATTTTAAATCTGAAATAAAGACACTTTTTAAAAATAATATTTTACAGTTCTTAATAGTTCTATTTTTTTTTTTTTTAAAGAAAACTTCAATCCTGATTCACAGAACATTATAAAGTGTGAGACACTTGAGTTTGTAAATAGGCTTATTCATCATGATCTGTGCTGGCGGGCAAGTCAGCGCTGAGTGTGCTCACTTAGGTTTCACTTTCCATAGTTTATTACCCACAGTTAACTGTGGTTCAAATGTATTAAAATGCTTGAGAGAGAGAGACCACATTCACATAAGTTTATTATAGTATATTATAATTGATGTATTTTAATGCTAATTTTACCATGTAAGAAAAACATAGTAAATACAGCATAGGGTACTAACTATGCTTATAGGAATTCACTAGGGGTCTTCATCCCCTGTGGATTGTAATCCTCAAATTACTCCCCATTCACTTCCTTCTATTGATGTGTGTAAAAGTGTAAAGTCAGATGAAATTTGCAATGTTCTATCTAACTGGTTCAGAAAAATCCTACTCTCTACTTCTATCTTTTTGTGCTTTTCCCCCAGCGTATCGCATTCCTTTTCTATAAGGCAGTAATTTTAAGTCAGTTTGAGGATTTAGGTTCGTCCATGTTAGTCATACAAAAAGGCTAGAATTTATAGAGAAAGTAAAATTCCAGTTGGTTTCCATATAATTTGATTCCTTCAAACCAAAAGGGAATCATTCTTGTAGAAATACCTTTATTTTAAAAGCCATAGATTAATTGACAGCACTTTAAAAAATATGAAAAAAATATTTTGCTTTTAAGGGCTCTCTTGAAACTATGCACTCCTAATATCTGGGTCAGTTGACAAAAATAACGTGGGGGTTGTAATTGCAATATACTCTTTATGCCTGATAAGGCTGCCCAAAACAGATTCGACCAGTGGTTCTCAACCTGTGGGTTGCCACCCACTGGAACTGTATTAAAAATCCATGGCATTAGGAAGGTTGAGAACCACTGGATTAGACCCTTAGCCAATAAGGCTTCTTTCAAATCTCTGCCCTTCTTTGATTCCATCAGATAAAAGGAGGGCTCCCTATCTCAAAGATTTTTCCGTGAAAAGGACTGGGGGCCAGGCAGATTCTGAGACCAGCAAAAAGCCAGGCAGGTGTGTAGAGTGATTCCTTTTCTTCTCTCCAGCAGGTTGATGACTGAATTTTTTTCATGAGAAAATTGAGAATTGAAGAGAAAATTCATAAATATGTCTCAAATGATGTTCTTTCTTGGATGGTACAGTAAATAAGCATGGTCCCCTGGTACTATTCTGTTCTACTTGGCTGGGGCTGTGTTGGAACCCACCACCTCCAGCATAGCCGGTGTCCTACTTCTTGAGCCACAGGCGCTGCCCAGCATTTTCTTCTTTTTATGGAAACCCCTAAGGGAATTTGCTGACAACAAAATATGAACTATTATGATACCTGAAAGTAAGAACATGCATTTCATTTTAATTCAAAGGAAATACTTTTTTTTCATTCTTTGGCGAGAAATGAATGTGTTGCCTATTTTTGAATAAATCTGACGATTTGTTTTCACTGTTTGAGCTGCTGCACGTCCTCACGTCATTGAATGACTCATACATGTAAAGTATGTTCCCTGTTCCTCAGCTCATTCAATCTAAGTGTCTCTTTGTTAGACTCATGTTGCTTTAATTTTACAAAACTGAAAGATAAGAGAAATCCTACTAAGTAGTTTTAAAAAGAAACCAGAAGCAAAATAAAAATATGTGTTTTCTAGAAATAAAGGTGTTATGAGAAGAAATTGTTGATATAATACTTATTAACCATCTCTCTCAGGATATCGGTCATGGGGCTCTAAAATTGAGAGGCAGAAGTAAAATTCCCTCTGTTTGAAG
The DNA here is from genome assembly GCF_000181295.1 of Otolemur garnettii. NCBI lineage: Eukaryota > Metazoa > Chordata > Mammalia > Primates > Galagidae > Otolemur > Otolemur garnettii. Next base: position 1,417,009 of record NW_003852649.1, on the reverse strand, counting down.
AGGATATGATCTTGTATAATATGTAGAAAAACAAAGAATACAAGAAATCACTAGAGATAATAAATGAATTCAGCAAGGTGCAGGGTAAAGGTCAAAACACAAAAATAGATAATATTCAATGTTAACAGAAGTCAATATATTTCAATGGGTTAAAATCATACAGAATGTTTTCTGATACAAAATATCATATTTAGAATTTAAAATTTTTAGAAAGCTATTTAAACATCACCATGTGTGTAAATTGAAGAATTAATAAAATTGAAGATTAATAAGATATGTCAGATACATACTATCAAATACTACTCAGCCATAAAATAATGGAGATTTGATATCTTTGGGGACAACCTGAACTGGAAACTATTCTTCTGAGTGAGACATAAGAATGCAGAAACAAATACTTGTACTCAATACAGAATTGGAACTAATCTATCAACACTTAAATGTACATATGGAAATAAATCTCAGTGAAAATCAATGTAGGGGATGGGGAGGGAAGGATGGGTAAAATCACAACTATTGGGTACAGTGCACACTAGGTGAAGGGCACATTCACATGAATAACTTTGACTCAATTTGTATAAAAATGAAGTATGTAAATAAAACATGTGCATCCCTTATTTTATTCTGAAAAATCTAGATGATTAAATTTTAACATTACCATTAATATTAGCTTATGAGATTTTATTAATTATTTAAAATATAATTAGATTACACGATACATATTACATACTAAAATATTTTTTAAACATTTTTAACAAGATATTTAAACATTACCAGGAGGGTATACTGAGGAATAAATAATTGATCAAAAGAAGTGATAACATGTAGAAAATATTTCAGACAAAAAAAATTTTCTTTATAGAGGTCCTTCACCTCCTTTGTTAGGTATATTCCTAGGTATTTCATTTTCTTTGACGCTCTGGTGAAGGGAGTTGTGTCCTTAATTAGCCTCTCATATTGGCTGTTATGGGTGTATACAAAGGAAACTGACTTGTGGACATTGATTTTATATCCTGAGACATTACTGTATTTTTTGATGACTTCCAGGAGTCTTGTGATTGAGTCTTTGGGGTTCTCTAAGTATAAGACCATATTATCAGCAAAAAGGGAGAGTTTGACCACCTCTGCTCCCATTTGGATGCCCTTTGTTTCCTTGTCTTGCCTAATTCTATTGGCTAGAACTTCTAGCACAATGTTGAATAGTAATGGTGACAGAGGACAACCTTGTCTGGTTCCAGTTCTAAGAGGAAACGCTTTCAGTTTTACTCTATTCAGTAAAATATTAGCTGTGGGTTTGTCATAGATAGCTTCATTCAGTTTCAGAAATGTGCCACCTATGCCTGTACTCTTTAGTGTTCTAATTAGAGAAGGATGCTGGATTTTATTGAATGCTTTTTCTGCAACTATTGAGAGGATCATATGGTCTTTGTTTTTGCTTCTGTTAACATGGTGGATAACATTTACAGACTTGCATATGTTAAACCAACCTTGCATCCCTGGGATGAAACCTACTTGATCATGATGTATGACTTTTTTGATGATAAGCTGTAATCTATTGGCTAGGATTATGTTGAGAATTTTTGCATCTATATTTGTTAGTGAAATTGGTCTGAAATTCTCCTTTTTAGTAGGGTCTTTTCCTTGTGTTTTGGTGTGAGGGTGACGTTTGCTTTGTAAAATGTGTTGGGGAAGATTCTTTCCTCCTTAGTTTTTTGGAATAATTTCTGTAGTATAAGAATAAGCTCTTTCTTGAAGGATTGATAGAATTCTGGTGTGAAGCCATCCAGACCAGGGCATTTTTTTTTGTTGTTAGAATTTTATTGTTTCCCTAATCTCAGTGCTTGAAATTGGTCTGTTCAGGAGCTCTGTTTCTTTCTGGCTAAGTCTACGGAGAGGGTGTGATTCCAAATGTTGATCCATTTTCTTCACATTGTCAAATTTCAGAGCATAGAGTTTCTGGCAGTATTCAGAGATGATCTCTTGTACCTCTGTGGCATCAGTCGTTATTTCCCCTTTATCATTTCTGATTGAGGTTACTAGAGATTTTATTTTTCTATTTCTAGTTAGTCTGGCTAAAGGTTTATCTGTTATATTTATTTTTTCAAAAAACTAACTCCTTATTTTATTAATTTTCTGAATGATTTTTCTGTTTTCAAATTCATTTAATTTTGGATATTTCTTTTCTTCTGCTGGGTTTAGGCTTAGAATGTTCTTTTTCCAATTGCATAAGATGGCTTGTGAGTTTGTTGATGCACTCTCTTTCTGTTTTTTGAATGTAGGCATCTAAAGTGATACATTTTCCCCTCAGAACTGCTTTTGCAGTATCCCACAGGTTTTGGTAGCTTGTGTATTCATTGTTGTGTTCAAGGAAGTTAATGATTTCCTCTTTTATTTCTTCCTGAACCCAACTGTCTTTCAACAGAAAGTGGTTTAATTTCCATGCCTTTGTGTGGGGTTGAACATTTTTGTTGGAGTTGAGTTCCACCTTTAGTGCCTTGTGGTCTGAGAAGATACAAGGTAAAATTTCAAATCTTTTGATTCTGTTGAGATTTGTTTTGTGTCCTAGGATATGATCAATTTTGGAGAATGTTCCATGGGCTGATGAGAACAATGTATATTCTTTATCTGTGGGATGGAGTGTTCTATATGCGTCTATCAAGCACAGTTGTTCTAGGGTCTCATTTAAGTCCCTTATATCTTAGTTTAATTTCTGTTTAAAGGATCTGTCCAGCTCAGAAAGAGGAGTGTTAAAGTCCCCTGTTATTATGGTGTTATAGGAGGTCATATTGCTATAGTAAGGTCTGTTTCAAGAATCTGGGAGCATTTACATTGGGTGCATAAATATTTAGAATTGAAATGTATTCTTGTTGTATTTTTCCCTTGACCAAAATAAAGTGACCGTCCTTGTCTTTTTTGACTTTAGTTGCTTTAAATTCACATGTATCTCAAAATAAGATTGTAACTCCTCTTTTCTTCTAAATTCTGTTTGCCTGAAAAATTGCCTTCCAACCCTTAACTTGGAGTTTTAATTTGTCTTTTGAAGCTAGGTGTGTTTCCTGCAATCAGCAAATTGGATGGCTTGTATTTTTGAATCCAGTCAGCCAATCTATGCCTCTTCAGTGGGGAATTCAAGCCATTAACATTTACTGAGATAATTGATAAGTGTGGTAGTGTTCTATTCACCTTATTTTGTGAGAGTCCATTGCTTAGTTTTATCTTTTGCATCAGTGTGGAAGTTAGGTTATGTCCTTTAATTCCTGAATTCTTACTTTGCCATTGGTCCATTGTGATGGTCAGTGTGTAGAACAGGTTGAAATATTTCCTGTAGAGCTGGTCTTGTGGTGAATTTCCTCAATGTTTGTGTATCAGTAAATGATTTGATTTCTCTGTCAATTTTAAAGCTTAGTGTAGCAGGATAAAGAATTCTGGGCTGGAAATTGTTCTGTTTAAGTAGATTAAGGGTAGATGACTATTGTCTTCTTGCTTGAAAAGTTTCATTGGAGAAGTCTGCAGTCACCTTGATGGATTTGCCCCTGTAGGTCAACTGGCACTTACTCCTGGCAGCTTGCAGAATCTTTTCTTTTGCCTTGACTTTGGACAGGTTCATCACAATGTGTCTTGGAGAAGCTCTATTAGAGTTGAGGCAACCTGGGGCCCAATATCTTTCTGAAAGGACTGTGTCAAAATCTTTGGTGATATTTGGGGAATTTTCATTTGTAATATTCTCTAGTATGGCTTCCATTCCCCTGGGGCATTCTTCTTCCTCTTCTGGGATACCTATAACTCATATATTTGAATGCTTCATAAAGTCCCATAATTCCATCAGTGAACGTTCTGCTTTCTCTCTCTTCTTTTCTGCCTCTTTAACTATCTGAGTTATCTCAAGAGCTTTGTCCTCTACCTCTGAGATTCTTTCTTCTGCATGGTCTAATCTGTTGTTGATAGTTTCTGTTGCATCATTAAGTTCCCTAATTGACTACTTCAGTTCCTTTAGCTCTGCTATATCCTTTCTATATTCTTCATATTGTTCATCTCTTATTTGATTCTGTTTTTTGATTTCTTTTCCATTATTTTCCACTTTATCAGCAATTTCCTCCATAGTTTCCATCATTTCCTTCATTGTTTTCCTTATCTGTATTCTAAATTCCCTTTCTGTATTTCTAACATTTCTTTATAAGTGGAATCCTCTGCAGTAGCTACCTGATTCTTCCTCATGAGTGTTTTCTTTTATCTGTTTTCTTGCCCTAATTTTCCTTTCACTTCCTCTTGTTCTTTAAGTTACCATGCCTCTGGACTTGGGTTTTGATGAGTCCTTTTGGTACTGGACCAGAAGGATGAGAAGATTGAAGAGCAAGAAGGGAAAAAAGGAAAAAAAAAAGAAAAGAAAAAATAAAAAAGAAAGGAGAGGGGGTGAGTAAAAGGGAATACTGACAAAAAGAGGAGAGGCTCCGAAAGTGGGAGACAGGAGCAATATAGGTGTACAGTAGGGTACTTTGACCCAACCTTAAAAAGCCCCAGCCTCTGGGGGTGCCAGGTGGGATGGTTCCGTTAAGGTCAGAGCTCTTTGCTAGCCTGTTCAGACACAGTACCTCACCCCCTCAAGTAGAGAGGAAAGACAAAAATTCTACAAATCAAACCAAAACAATCAAACAGAAAACTTTATGGGATAAAATTGGGGGAAAAACCAAATAATAGGGGTAGAAACACTAACAAAAATGAAGTTCTAATTGTTAAAGAAGGCAACAATGGAAAATTATATTTAAACTAGAAAAATGAAGAAAGAAAAGAAAGAAAATAAAGGGAAAATCTAGAGGAGAAATGTTGAAATTAAAAACAACCAAACAAAAACATAGTGGTATATATATCTTGCTGAATATTGTCTGGGCAACAGGTGATCTTCTGGGGTATGAGATATTAATCACAATACTGACACAGCTATATGAGATGAAGACTGGAGACCTCTGCTGATTTCTCAAACCCCACATGGTAGAGAGCATAAAGAGCATAAATCTCTCCTCAGCCCATGTAAAAGGATCTTTAAACTGCTAAACTTGGCTAAGCAGAAGCTTTCTCAGGAAAGCACTTGTCACTGGGATCACTCCTGAAGTGGCTGTCCACTTACCCAGTGTGCCAAAACTGGTCTCACTCTATGCTCCTGAGGGTCATAGTTGTAAGGCCTCTCAGTCCCTGCCTTTAGGCTGCTCAGTCACTAAAGTACTTGCCCAAGGTCTCCTACCTGATCCTTGCTCTGCAACTCTGAGGGTGGAGCTTGCCAGGGGAGTTCTCCCACAATGGCTCTATGGGGCGCACAGCTGAATACTATTAGTTCGATCTGGCTCAGTGGCTCAGTCTGGGGCCCTAAACAATGATTAAACTCTTGCCCAAGTTCTTCCAAGATAGTTCAACTGAGTGCCAAGTCCAACACAAATCAAAACAGCTCACAGGTAAGGCCTTTCTAGTTTGCAATCTCACTGCAGCTATACTTAACAGCTGCTGGAGCCATTAGACAGAATGAACACACGCAACCACTTGCCAGTTCTCCACTGCTTTTGTCCTCCTCATGAGGTCTAGAAGTCTCTCTCTGACTCCCTGTGTCCCCAAAGGGATGTTTCTGGGCAGATCCCCCTAGCCAGAGATGCCTGGAGTCTTCTTTCCCCAGTCTCACCATGCCCAACTGCAAGGAAGCTGTTAACTCAGCTGCCATCTTGCTCCTCCCTTGACTGTGATTTCTTGAATATCAGAATTGAAAAAGAACATCAGGGCTGTGCCTATGGCCCAGTAGGTAAGGCTCCAGCCCCACATACCAAGGGTGGCGAGTTCGAACCTGGCCCCGGCCAAACTGCAACAAAAAAATAGCTGGGTGTTGTGGTGGATTCCTGTAGTCCCAGCTACTCAGGAGGCTGAGGGAAGAGAATCACCTAAGCCCAGGAGTTGGAGGTTGCTGTGAGCTGCAATGCCACAGCACTCTACCAAGGGTGACAAAGTGAGACTCTGTCTCTAAAAAAAAGAAAGAAAGAAAGAAAGAAAACATCAAACATAAATACTCTTTAATAAGTTCAAGAACATAAAGAACAAAACAATTGAGGACAAAGAATTTATGCCAATATATTTGAAATGTTAGCTAATATTGATAAATGCTTAGCAATATATTATTCAAAAAAACTAATTCTGGAATCATTTTATTTAAAAAGCAATAGTCCTATAATCATCAAAAAATTTACAACAAATCTTGCACAAATCAAATTCAAGATACAGTTTACGTCATTTCAATCTAAGACAAATTCTTCAGGAGAAGTGGGAAAACTGGAAATAATTACCAACTTAATTGATGCAGCTAGGTTAATCTTGATATCAAAACTTAATAAAAGAAGGGAACAACAGGCCATTTTCATCAATGAATATAGGTATAAAAGTTTTAAACAAAACAGAAAAACCATCTAGAACTATATAAATGAAAAAAATACAGAATAATTTGATTTGCATCAATAATGAAATTTGGACTAAGTATTAGAAAGATTTATCAGAGTATTTCACCACAATACCAGATTAACGGATGGTTGTCATCTCAGGGAGGCACTAAATGTCTTTGATAAAATTCATCAAGCAAATAATATAAAAAACTTCCTTAATTCAGTAAAGTTTAACTGAAGTACCCTAAAGTAAAATTATACTTTTTAATGGTGGGATGCTAACAACTGTCTCTCTGAGATCAGAAATAAGACAAAAATACCCACAATTATCATTTTTATTCAACTCTATTCATGGTTCAAGTATAATATATTTCAACATCAAGAAATAAAAAGATAGAATAGATAACAATGAAATAAAAGATAAAATAGTTAACAATAAAACTTATTGTTTACAGAGGAATAATTATGTATATAGAAAATACAAAGAATCTGCAGATAAACTATTAGAGCTAATAAATTTATAAAAACAAGGAAAATTTTGTGTACTGTCAACAATAAGAAAATAGAAAAAATATACTGGGATGGGAATCTTTAATATTTAGGAGAAAATCTAAGAAAATATGGATAAGATCTCTAAACAGAAAATTATGAAACTTTAATCTTAGATGTTAAAAAACATCTAAGTTAATATGTTCACAGCTGGTAAGACTCATGGATATGACACTGATTCTTAAAATCATGGCTTTTTAAAAATTGAAATTTGGAAGCTAGTTTTAAAGTTCAGAGCAATGGCAACTTATCAAATACAGTCAAACATTCTTAAACAGAAAAATGCAGAAGGAGTTAGTGTATCATATGTAAAGATGAAGTATCAATTGATAATCAAGAGAATGCAATATTGGCATAAGAATATACAAATAGGCTCGGCGCCTGTGGCTCAAGTGGCTAAGGCGCCAGCCACATACACCTAAGGTGGTGGGTTCGAATCCCCAGCCCGGGCCCGCCAAACAACAATGATAGCTGCAACTAAAAAATGGCCAGGCGTTGTGGCGGGTGCCTGTAGTCCCAGCTACTTGGGAGGCTGAGGCAGGAGACTCGCTTGAGCCCAGGAGTTGGAGGTTGCTATGAGCTGTGATGCCACGGCACTCTACCCAGGGGGACAGCTTGAGGCTCCATCTCAAAAATAAATAAATAAATAAAAAAGAATATACAAAGAAACCCCAAAACAAAAGCATAGTGTCTAAGGATAGAAATACATGTATATAGACTCCTGATTTATGAAGAGCAGAGTGTAGAGAGGTGACTAAGGAAAGACGTTTAAAAAACGTGACCAGAATATTTGAATATGTATTTGAATTCACATACTGTCAAATGGTTTATTCTATTCAGAAAAAAATTATTTCCAAATAGATTAAGAACCTAAAGATGAAGAGCATAATTGCAAAACTTTGAGAAGAGAATTGAGGAAAACGTCTTCATGATTTTGGTGTAAGAAGGACTTGTTACAGAAAACACAAAAATCAATAACCATAAAGGAAAAAAAATTATGCATTAGCCTGGAATGTCAATAGTGCTGAGGATGAAAACCTGCTCGAGGCATCTAAAAGGGGCCAGAAACATCCTTGATTAGGCCCCATTTCTATGCTCTGCAAGTTAAGTAGCACAGCAGTTACAGTAAAAATATTTAGTGGAAAGAACTTTCACTTGAGCTTTTTGAGAATCACAGATACATCTTTTTACTTGTTCTCGGCTATATCAACACAGTCCAGGAGATTCCCGTAGCTAATTTTGGTCATATTCACCAGCAAGTTTCCTGCAATCAGAATATGAGGCAATCTCTGTGAAACCCTGTTTAATTTCTAGAGATAAACACTCTTGCTTCTGAGAGGGAGGGTCTTTAATGAATGGTTTCTGCCAAAATGTTGAGCTGGGTCAATTTATTTCATAATCCCTCTCTCTTGTCAGCGTTTTGTATTCTCAGGTTTTACTGGACAAAAGTTCTCTGGAGAACTTTTCTTTAGCGACCTTGAGATAGCCACACTGGTAAAATACTTTTGGGAAAGCAAAATTGAGGCAGAGAGCAGTGTTTTTCAAAGCTTAGACTGCAGTTGCGACTTTGTTTATCTGAATTAGGAGCTCCTGGAGATCATTAGGATACACTGATGGTCTCATGGAGTCAAAATCTCTGGCTGTGAGGTCAGGGAATCCATGGGACCCCCCCACCCCAGGTGATTATGATAAATAACATTATTAATGAAATCAAAGACAATTCTGTATTATCCACTAGAATTTTCTGAAGTCATCCTGCAAAGCCTTCCTCTTAACAACATTCAAGAGATACATATAAAATGTTACATAAGCTGCCATTTCAGTCATTCTATACTATCGAGGTAGACACAAAGGGTGGAGTTGAGAATAGTCTGGAACCTCTGTTTCCACATTTGCCTCTGCTTTTCTGAATTATAATGACTGCAGCTGTGAGAAGGAAAGCCAATGATGTACTGAGGGCTCCCAAGTGCTTTCCAGAATGATAAACCACCAGGGCAGCTGAGGGGTCAGAGGTTTATAAACACCTGTGGAGGTCCACTTCCTCTATTTCCTGTTTCCTGTGATACCTTGCCCATCTGAAGCCATGAAGATGTTTGGCCTGTTAGGAGTGCTCCTTCTGCTTTTTGGATTCACTCATGCTCAGCATCCGGGTAAGAAAAAGAGGAAGTTCAAAAGGGTGGCGTTTCAAGTAATGGGGTGCTTTGTTCACATATTTTTTACTTTGGGGTTTTATAATCTGATGATTATCTGAGCTCATATCTAATGGCTGTTGGGTTTCACTTAGTTGACCTATGCATCTGCACCAACGGTATTTCCTTTTGAACCTTTCCTTTTGAATTAGATGACTTAAGGATGCTATTTTATTTTTCTTGCAAACATTCCAGCATTCATATCTTCTTCGTGTTGGACATGCCTGTCACTTTGTGAAGCCTGGAATACTTGCAGTAAATGGATGAGTCAGGAGGCTTCCCAGTGTCTAGAGAGGAGGCTGGTTAGGTCCTCTCACCTTTGGTTATTTGGTTGCAATTTGAACAGAGAAGTCAGCTGCTTTCAGTGGTAAATGATTTCTCAGAGTCTACTTTCCCGTAGCATCAAGCTAACATTAACTGGCTCAAACAAATTGAGTAAAATAAATCAGTGAGCATGATTTGAATCACCCAGACTTCCAGCCATTGGTGTTACACCTGAAGTGAGTGGAATAGAGAAATGCCAGCACACTGAGTCCAAATTAAGCAAGGATCCTTTATTGACAGGCTGGGCCGAGAGTGGGCTCACTCCTCAAAGTCTCTTGACCCCTAGAAGCAGGGGTGGAAACCTTTTACAAGGGGCTTTCAGTAGGGGAGAGGGAATCCTTAATGAAAGTGAAATTTCACAAGAGCCAACACCTGGTAAGGGGAGTCCTTACACGGGGAAGCTGGGGTTTTGCAGTTATTTCTAAGCTCTTTGAGCTGAGCTTTCTGTCTTAAAGGGGGAGTGTTGAAAGCCCCCAGTAAGACGGAGTTGGGGCATACCATTGGCACCGGTCCTAATGAAAGCTTAACACTTCCTCTGTGTAAACCTCTTCTGACATAGCTCTGGCTTTCTCCATCCCACTTCCTTTTCCAGGCACCACCTCACTTTGCTTCCCTTTAAAGTTACCTGTGTTCATGGTCTCCTATTTCTCTCTCTTTTTGAACTTATTTTAATGGAACATTCCTTAAAAGCAGTTCATCAAAAATTAATTGGTCTGGAACACTGGAATTTCCATATAGAAAAATTTGACCATTGCTTGTCAGCCCTTCCTTCCTTGAGTTTTGCCCTGCAGCACATGGAGTGGACTATCAATCTCCAAGTCTGCCTTACTTAGCTTGGAGGTGATACCGGTTCCACCCTTTTGTCTTCCCTCACTGACAATTATTCTGGTTCTTTTTTTCTGGTGTCTTCTAATTTGCCTGATCTTAGTCATTTACGAATCACTATCAAGACCTCTTTCTGACTCTTTTTTTTTTTTCGTTACCCTATCCAGTGCCATGAGTCCTTATGTTCATAATTGTTGTCTTCATTTAAATCTCCAGCCTGAAGATTCTTTCTTTAACTGTGGATGCATAAATCCCAATGCCTGTTTAACATTCCCCTTAAAATAAAATCTGACTTTTACAAACTGAATTGCTGCTATTAAAACATCTTCATTTGCTTTCCCCACATTATTTCTATCTCAACCTCTGGTGATTGTGTTGGGGAAACAGAACTAAACCTAAAATCTTTTCCCAAACGAGTAGGGTGATAGGAGAGACAGAAACAGTTCTACTAGCCAGTAAGCAATGAACCAGAATGTGCTGCCCACTACAGGCTACCTAAGGGATTGCAAAGATGGGAATCTTACCCCTTTAGATAGCCATGCAGACATACCCCACTAATACATGTTCTCAAGTCAAAATAACTAGTATTCAAGTAAGAGCAATTGACAGTACCATTTGTCACCCATAATTTTCACCTAGTAATTGAGATGGCCTGACTAATTGACTTTATCTAGAGGAAAAACAAACTCTATCTCTTTATGATAAAAAAAAACCTCTGCAAATTAAACAAATTAGGTCCCAAAAATTAGGTCCTAATTAGGTCCCAGAAATTAGGAGGTAAGGGCAATAACCTGGGAGCCATCTCTTTAGAATGTAAACACCATTGGCTCCCAGGTTCTTGAGAAAGACATTCCTGGATCATAAAGCTGAAAAGTTCTAGTTCTCTTGAGTCTTCAAGAGAATTTATATACATTTAAAAGAGAGGGGAAAGTACTTATGTCTTTTCTAAGGTGAATGCTCTAAGACAAAGGAGAGGAGGAACTTTCTTTATTTTTGTTGGGAAGAACAAAGCCTCTTGTCTTTAATTTGTATTTGTTTTTACAACAGCACCTCACAGGTTGCTATGATGCCATCCCGGGTACCTTTTCTATTACTCCAAAGGTCAGCAAACTGTTAACTGTACCTTCAACATAAATTTTGAAAACTGGACCATTTCTCATCAACTGGTCCAAACCATCAATGTCTTTTGCTTAAATTACTTTACTTTCCTTGTAACTTATGTGTGTTAATTCTGTCTTCCTCAAATATGTTGTCTACACAGTAACCAGAATGCTCTTGTTAAAATGGAGCAAAGTGTCATTCCTCTGGCCGGAAATCAGCCATGGCTAGGGAAAACCCTGTTGATGGCCTTCAGGACTGTGCATAGTTTGTTCCCTGTTAGTTTTCTGATTTCTGGTCCCTTAGTTCTCTGATTGTTTCTGGTCCCTTTGCTACTTTGGACTCTTCACTCCCTATGTTTCCCAGGCACACTCCTGTCACCTGTCATTGGTGTTTTCTCTTATTGTTTGGAATGTTCTTCCCTTAGTTATTGGCATAAGTCTTCTAATTTCTTCAGGGACTTTGTTTGAATGTGGGTTCTAATTGAGACCTTCTCAGATCATTGTATTTAAAATTTTGACTTTCAACATTTGTGTGTCCCTTTCATGCTTTATTCAATACTTTTGTTACTATCTACACTAGTTCTTTAATTTCTTTTACTCATTCATTAGAATAGAAGCTCAATGGGCAATATAGCTTGCTTTATACATCCGCATCTTAATGGCCTGTAAGTTTTTATCACTTCAAATAATGGTTTGGGGTAGGGATAGAAAATGAAGCACTTGGAGAGAAGTTTGGACAAGCATGAGATCATGGAGAAGGTATAGTGACAACATGTTTTGTGGTGTTAGTACTAACCTATACTAAATGGTCTTCCATTCAAGTGCTGTCATTTAAATATTCCCTTCATCCCTGCTGTTACTCTAATCCTGTTGCTTTTCCTTTTATCTACAATGAAAGAAAATAGACTTGAGGAAGAGTCAAGACAAGGGCAAATAAAAAGAAAACATTATGTCTAGATAGAAGATTGACTTCAGCCTAAATAATATTTGTGAATGTATGATAAGTGATATATAGCTTATGATAAAATGAGATTTTAAAAATCCTTTAAAGCAGTGCTTATCAAACTTTTCACGTCTTACCTGGAGAGTCTGTGAGAACACAGATCCCCAGGCCCCAATCCTGGTATCTGATAAGCGATTCCTAGATGCTAACTTCATTGGTTCAAGTGTTAAACATTAAGAACCACTGATTTAGAATACGTGTACTTTGTTTCAAGAAATTCAAATTAGTGCAAAGTTATCAGAGTAAAATCTAGATGTCTGGGATGGTAGGAGCCAGAAGTAAGCAAACACAGTTGCAAAGTCTCATTGGGTGGAGCAAAGAAAAAGTAAAATGTAATGAGGTTGTAATGACATTGTATAAGGATGGGTGTAGTGACAAATTTCCTTGATTCCTTCCGTGTTGATAAAGCAATCACTGGTGTATTCCTCTGATTAATGAGGCCTATAGGACTTAACATATTTTTTAAGTTAATTTTTCTTTAGTCCTAAAACATTATTACTTTATTTTTAACATCATTGGACAATGACCAAATTAGCCTATAAAAACTTAATGTATTGTTATGATAAGGCATTCTTCGTGACCAAGTCTATGCCTATTCTTTGTAACTGTTCCATAGCCTTAAATAAGGATATTTTTATTTGGATGTTATAATATACCTATGAATGCTTTTTTTTAAATGTAGGATGAATCTCAAACTCAAATTAGGAATTATTGCTAAGCCTGATATCTATTTTATTTTTTCAACTATGACATATATATAGCCTTAGTAATACTGTACCATTTTGCAGATTAGGAAACAATTGGAAGTAAAATGTAAATATATGATCTCCCTTATCAGATAGTAGAAAATATTACAAGCCTGTATACATATATACACACACACACACACAGGGTGCCAAAAATATATATACAATTTAATGAAGGAAAAAATCATTAAAATTGTAATATTCAAGTCATATTTGACTTTTGCAATTATGAGATACAAGATATATAACAAGTGTTATTGATATATATTGAATATTATAATTTTAATGTTTCTTCCCTAAAATGTGTATACATTTTTTGGTACCCTCAGTATGTGTGTATGTGTGTATATATATATATATATATATATATACATATATACATATGATACTAAACAATGAAATACTGTTTGAAAATGTAAACTCTATGTATTTTGAAGTAGGCAACATAAATACATCATATTTAGTGCTATTAATGCCCTGAAGGGATATTGTTACAGACAGAAAAGGTGGGTGTTTGTTACCTTCATTGTGGGCAATGTACGTATAGGAGAACAAGTTGAGTATGTAAAAAACCTTTCGTTATTAGGCTTGGGCCATTTTTTTTTTCTCATTAATAACCTCAAGCAATTATCCAATGTTTCCTGGGTCCTGTGCACTGACCTAAACCGTGGAGCCCCTTCTAGACTAAGGCTCAGTGATTTCTAGGAAGTAGCTCCTAAGATGCCCTCACATTCCGATGAGGAAACTGAGCCATGTGAAGTGAAGTGAGTCACTTAAGATCTTACAGTAGAAAATATAGAATTAGAATCAAGGCATTTTCACTTTGGAGCTGGGTCAGCTTGAGGTTGAAAACTTTCTGGGTTATTGCTTGGAAATGGAGGTGTTATCTGACAATTTCCTCCCTCTCTTTCTTCCATCAGTGTCTGTGAGCTGTACTGAATTTTGGCTCTATGTCAAAGTAAGACGGTTAGCTATTATGGATGGCTTGATAATCCACGGTTACGAACTGCATCTAGGAACTGGCTGTCCTGTAAACGGAGTGACGGATAATTCTTATGAATTCATTTATCCTCATACTAATTGTGGCATCAGGAAATATGTAAGGGCAGTTTTTGTTTTTATTATAAATGACTTGGTCTCTTCCTTTTTAGGGATAAAAATCCAACTTATAATTATTTCACTGTCACTTCATTTTTATATCTCACGAAATGTTGACTCCTCTCTAACGTTTTTGGACAACTTTGCAATAGAAATATTCAATAAAATGTGAGATTTTAAAAACTATGAATTTCTTTCACCTGCTTTTCTGTTTCTTTGATTTTTATTGAGAGATTTTATATTCTCTAGGGCAAAATCAAGCTTGAAAGCAACATTTTATTTTAAAATAATGCTATAACCCCTCACTCAGTTGTTATATAAAAATACAACTAAAATAGGGACTATCTGATTATGTAGCTGCTGTGCATGTAACTAAGAGAATTTGATTCTTTCCTGAAACCAAAATACTTGAAATTCCATCAATTATTGTGAATATACATAGATCATGGTGAGAGAAAGCCAGTGTAAAATGGGAAGCATTACACTGATGAAGAAATTATGTGCCTATTATACTAAAAATTTAGCAGGTTAGAAGCTTTAGTTCTCTAACCATCTTGGCAGCCAGTGTAAATACTTAATAAGTAATAACCCTTACAATGATACTCTTAGTTAAATAGTATTATCTCAATTTTTTTTTTTTGAGACAGAGTCTCACTTTATCACCCATGGTAGAGGGCTGTGATGTCACAGCAACCTCAAACTCTTGGGCTCAAGTGATTCTCTTGCCTCAGCCTCCCACGTAGCTGGAATTACTGGCACCTGCCACACTTCCTGGCTATTTTTAGAGATGGGGGTCTTGTTTTTGCTCAGGCTGGACTCAAACCTGTGAGCTCAGGCAATCTACCTGCTTCAGCCTCCCAGAGTGCTAGGATTATGGGCATGAGCCACCAGGCCTGGCCTATTACTTTAATTTTTAAGAAGACATTAGGAATAGAGTGAAGAAGTTATTTGCTCATTATAAATGTATAGTAGCCAGGATTTGACCAGGCATTGTGCCTTTAACCCATTAAAGTCCAATGTGTCACACTTGTTATTTGCTTTATGCTATCATCTTGTTTATGCTATCAGCTTACTTTTCCTATCTGGACTCATATCTGTCCCACTCTTAAATAAAATTCCTCTGGACTAATTTCACCTCTGTCTCCAGGTATAAAGCCTATACTCTATTCACAGTTACATCCTCAATACTAGAACAATGCCCAGCATGCACTTAACACCATTCCAATGCTAGTTACGTTAAATGTAGGCACTCATTAAGTATTTGTGAAATAAAGGTGAAGGTTGTGCCATTTGTCAGAGTAGATAATCATGGCAGATCAAATGGATCCACTCTATAGGACTTTTTCTGAGATTTCTAGGGAAGTAGATCACTCTTCTTCACCTGGGTTGTAAACAAGTATTCAATCAAGTTAAGTGCTGAGATTTCTATTTGACACTCCCAGGGAAAGATCTTGTCTAGAAAAGGGGTCAGCACAAAGGATGGAAGCCATAGAAAGGAGGCTGTAGGAGGAAGAGAGAGGCAAGTGTTTGGCAGTGTGGTTGGAATGATGTTATTCAGCTATTCCTAAAGCAAGATTATCCTGGGATTCCTCAGAAACAGGTACCAGTTTGTGCTAAATTTAGGTCAAGATGAGAATCTCTTATGTAGAATAGTGTCCTATGTAATGTTCAACCCTATCAGTGTTTATGACAGCCATTTTATAGGCTTAAAATCTTAGTTATAATTATTATGTGAACAGTAAATGTCAAAAGTGATATTTGAACCTTAGCAATCTGAGGTATTAGTAAGGATTCTTGAATACCATACTTCTATGTATTCAATATGTTTAAAGTTGAAATGTATCCAAATATTTTGGCTGGCTGCATAGAAGAGTTGGATGATCTCCATTTGATACTGACTTACATTTTCCAATTCTATAACTATTTTAAATGTATATAGTGAGACACACACTTATTGATTTCTTGTGTGATCTATTACTATGGAGGTAAGCCTGTTTATATATCTTTGTTTAAAGAAATATTTTTTTTATGTTGGATGTACCATACTCCCTCATTTACAAATAATAGTTCATATCTAGAGTCAGAAGTTATGATCGATGGGTTGAATTCAGTCAGCCATCTCTGACTGTAAATTAAGTTTTACTGGAATGTAGACATATTAATTTAGGTATTGTCTGACAGCTCTTATGTTATACTGGCAAAACTGAACACAGGCATACCTCAGAGATATTGTGGGTTCAGTTCTGACCACCCAAATAAGGCAATTCACATGAGTTTATTTTCTATTGTGTATAAAAGCTACACTTACACTATAGTTTATGCAATAGCATTATATCTAAAAATACAGATATTTTAATTGAAAAATATTGTGTATTATTGCTAAAGAATGCCAACAATCATTTGAGCCTTCAATCTTTTTGCTGGTGGTGAGTCTTGCCTTAATGTTGATGACTGCTGACTGATCAGAGTGATGGTTGCTGGTGAAGGTTGGGGTGGCCATGGTAATTTCCTAAAATAAGACAATAATGAACTTGGCTGCACTGATCAACTCTTGTTTCACAAAAGACTTTCTGTAGTACTTCGTGCTATTTGATAGCATTTTACTCCTTATAGAACTCTCAAAATGGAAGCCAGTCCTTTTGAACTCTACAGCCCCTTTATCATCTCAGTTAATTAAATATTCTGAAGTCTTTGTCATTTCAACAATGTTCACAGCATCTTTGGCGGTAGAATTTATCTTGAGAAACCACTTTCTTTTGTCATCTGTCAGACACAAGCCCTCATCCATTCATGTTATTATCACAAGATTGCAGCAATTCAGGTACATCTTCAGGTCTTAGTTGTAATTCTAGTTCTCCTGTTTTGTTTTTTTTTAAAAAATACATCTGCAGTTATTTCCTCTACTGAATTTTTAAACACCTCATAGTCATCATGAGGGTTGGGATTAACTTCTTCCAAATTTCTGTTCATATTGATATTTTGACCTACCTCCATGAATCATAAATGCTTTTAATGACATCTAGAATGATGAATCTTTTCTAGAAAGTTTTCAATTTACCTTTCCCAGATCTGTCAGAGTAACTATTATCAATGGCAGCTATAGCCTTAGGAGATGTATTTCTGATCCGTAGTCAGATGCGTTATCCATTGTGCCCCTGGCCCACACCAAGGAAATGTATTTCTGAAATAATGTGACTTAAAAGTCAAACTTCTTGATCCATAAACTGCAGAATGGATGTGCTATTAGTAGGCATGAAAATATTAACCTCCTTGCACAGCTCTGAGGTCTTACATGACCAGGTGTGTTGTCAATGACCAGTAATATTTTCAAAGGAATCTTTTACTCTGAGTAGTAGTTCTCAACAGTAGACTTAAAATAGTAAAATATGCTAAAAACAGATGTGCTGTCATCCAAGTTTTGCTATATTATAAAGCACAAGCAGAGTAGATTCAGCATAATTCTTGCAGGCCCTAAAATCTTTACAATGGCAAAATGAGCATTGGCTTCCATTTAAAATCTTTGGCTGCATTAGCTCCTAATAAAAGTTGGCTTGTCCTTTGAAGCTTTGAAGCTTTGAAGCTTTGACTTCATTTCACAGTCCTAGATGGCATCTTCTTCGATGTAAGGGTGTTTAGTGTAGTCAGCTTCACCAATGATCTTAGCTATATCTTTTAGATAACTTGCTGCGGCTTTCACATCAGCACTTGCTGTTTCAATTTTCACTTTTATGAAGATGGCTGCTTAAAGCCCATGAACCAAACTCTGTTAACTTCACATTTTACTTCTGCATCTTCCTCACCCCTCTCTGCTGTCAAAGAGTTGAAGAGAGTTAGGACTTTCCTCTGGAGTAGGCTCTGGGAGGGAAATATTGTGGCTGGTTTGATGATGATCTATCCAGATGACTAAAACTCTGTTCATATCAGCAAGTAAGACTCTTTTTCTTTCGTCACTAGTATGTTCAATGAAGTAGCATTTTTAATTTCCCTTGAGAACTTTTCTTTTGCATTCACAACTTGGCACAAGAAGCCTGGCTTTGGCCTATTTTGGCTTTTGTCATGCCTTCCTCGCTCAGCTTAATCATTTCTTTTGATTCAAAGTGAAAGATGTATGGTTCTTCCTTGCACTTGAGCACTTAGAAGCCATGGTAGGGTTATTAGGTGACTCAATGTTAAGATTCTTTCTCATGGAATAGGGAGGTTTGAAGAGAAGGACTGAGATGGGAATGGCTGGTGGATGGAGCAGTCAGAACCCACATGTGGATTCAGTTGGCAGTCTTACTTACATGGGCACGGCTCCTAGTGCCCCCCACCAAATTGTGATACTAAATCAAAGATCCCTGATCACAAGTTACCATAGAGATGAATGACAGTGAGGAAGTTTCAAATATCCTGAGAATTTCCATAATATGACAGGATCTGAGAACGTGCTGTTGGGAAAAACAGCACTTAATTTGCCACTTAGGATTATTGTAAACCTTTAACCTGTAAACATAGGCAGTGCCTGGGAAGCATGATAGACAATAAAACATGGTTTGCCTGTGTTTTAAAGAGATCGTACATTCTGCTCCAACTAAAATATTCTTTGCCAGTGTTAGACAGTTTGCTGACTCCCTCAGTTTTACAAGTAGAGAAGGTAGAATCTGCTCTGACAGTATGAAACATTTAGTTGGAGTTCACATCTGTAATCTAGGTTTGCCAAAATTAGACCCTTTTAAAAAATTCTTAAATCATAACTGTACATTAATGCATTTATGGGGTACAATGTGCTGATTTGACATACAATTTGGAATGCTTACATCTAACTGATTAACATAACCATCTCCTTTCTAATTTGTTGTGGTGAAAACATTTATACTCTATTCTAAATATCATTGCATTATGCACATTAGGTTGCATCCCCCCAAATACCCTCCCTCCTCCTGGCCTCTGCTCCCCCTTTCTTCTTCCCTCCTTTCTGAAACATGACCAATAGTTGTGTTTTCCCGGGTCAAACAATAAAATGTCAGGAACTATAACTTGGGTGTTTTCTACACATGAACATTATGTTCCTTCCTTCTGCTGTCCTTAGAGTTCTTACTGGAAGATAACAATATCTAGATATTTTTTAACTCTAACTTTTATGTTCTTTTTAAACTGTAAGACTTAACTAAGATATCTGCACTTTTTCTCTCATCAGGACCATTTTTGGGGCTTTCACATTGAAACTTCAGTCGTATATAATCCATCACGTTTACGTGCTGTTGGTATCTTCTCAGTAACATGCTCTGTTCACAGGTAAGTCTGACCAGAACATATTCTTGGCTATCACGTGTTTCTGGTAAAAGTAAATATGTGGACGTAGAGCCCTACGGCCAGTCTGATTGACAGTGTCCTATTCATTCATGTGAGTAGCTATGACATGTCACATAATGTTTTTGAATAAAGATGACTCATTATGCTTTATCAATAAAATGAGTCTGCAAGTTTATACTTCACTGGTAGTTCACAGTATTGTCCATTCAGAAGACAGTGTGTTTTGTTGTTTCTAGACCTGAGTTTTCAAATTTGTCATGAATTAACTACACAAATATCAAGAGATGCTAGTAATCCTTAGATGAATGGGTCGAATACTAGAAATGTTATTATGCTAATATCAGTGATAGCTCACAAGTCAGATTTATCTAAAAAACAAGTGAATCAGAGTTTTTTGTTTGTTTGTTTGTTTTTGTAGAGATAGTCTCACTTTATCACCCTCAGTAGAGTGCCATGGCATCACATGGCTCACAGTAACCTCCAACTCCTGGGCTAAAGCAATTCTCTTGCCTCAGCCTCCTGAGTAGCTAGGACTACAGGCGTCTGCCACAATGCCCGGCTATTTTTTTGGTTGCAGTTTGGCCAGGGCTGGGTTTGAACCTGCCACCCTCGGTATATGGTACCCTACTCACTGAGCTACAGGTACTGCCCATGAGTCAGAGTATTAACTACCACCCCTTACACACAAAGTTTGTACTATCCTAAATGAAGACCTAGTTGGTATAGCTGATTTGAAGAGTAGACTCAGCAAAGAGATTAGCTAGAAGGAGTTTGTCAGTGAACAAAATGTCTTCTCTTGGGCTTTCCTTATTTGCATTATTTCTAACCTGCCCGGTTCCAAGGGTATTATAGGAACAATTAAATTCTTCTGTGAATATATCATGATTCTGCAACTGATGTCCCACTGAGAAGAGATTAAAAATCATAGTTTTTGTCTGAGTTAATCTCTGATTTACCTTGAGTTATAAAAATCAAGACTTGATAGTGGCCAATGTTCTCTTTGCTCAGAAACACTTCTGCAATGACGGAGTAAGGCTGGAGAGCCTGTGGGTACAGAGGAGAGGACATGAGGCTTGTTCTGAGCTGGGTTTTTCATGCAGCTCAATTACATGTCTGTTGGAACATTAAATCTAATCTATATTTGCACTGTCTGAGCTCCATAATTAAATAGTTGTATAGATGTTGTAATAACTAAACTCAGCTCTGTTATATAAAATCTTCCCTTTCCCATTCCATCATGGCATCTTTGGCCTTTTCCACCTATAATAAAATTAGGTTCACTGAAAACTTTAGTTTCATATCAAAGTTTAATGTTTCCTCCCATCATTGCAAGCTCTGAGTACAAATGCTCAGAGGGAAAGAAGACTTAGTATAACCTATACTTTCTCTCTTGCTTTCCTGACTGCGCTGGTGTGTTAAAGTAGGGAAAAGGGATGAAATGGAGGGAGGGACAACTGTCATTCATCTCCACTTATGATGTTCAAGAAGGGGCACATTGTGGACTGTAAATGTCATTCAAATTACAAATGTTTGGGCCTTTAGGGGGCACTAGAGGTTCAGAGATGCCACTGTGTGTGTTCTATGGGGAATCTAGACAAGGCTTTTTTAGCTCTACCCAAATGTCATTTTTGACATCTATCCCCAAACCCACCATCCAGTTCCCTAAATTGGTTGTTGACTGTGGGGCCTTTTGTTTCTTGGGGTCCCCTATATACAGATGGTGCCAAAAAATGTATACATACCTATTTTAAAAAAGGAAAAAAAACTATTAAAATTGTAATGCTCAATCTATGCCAGTGACATGATAAATATTTGTCTCCTGCAACTTCAAGAGGGGGCTGCAAATGTCATACTACACATTCTGCTGTGATTCAGTTCAACAGGAAAAAGTAACATGTAGACAACATCTTTTAAAATGTGTATGCCTTTTTTGTCATTGTCTTGGATAAGTAACTATAGGTGGAAAGCGTTAGCTGGTGACCCCGAGAAAGAGCTTATCCCTGGGTATTGGTAGGAAATCAGCTCCTAAATTTGGGGGAGCATGTTCTTGTGTGCTGTTTTTCTGTTCTGATCTGTCATATTTTTTTTCTCCATGTGATAAAGCCATATGCAGAAGTTCTATAGCAGTCTATGGCATGAGCAGATAGGCACTTAGAAGTGAGTGTACATACCTTTAGTGTTTAAGGCTTCATTTAAACCCCTTTACTTAGCCTCATGAAGAGAGGAAAGAGAATAAGCACTATAGTGTCCCCCTCACCCACCAGGACAGGAATGCAAAACTGAATTATTCCGTAGACAATGGGGTTAGTGTTTGGCATTTGTCACTATGTTGATTTTTTAGCTTTGGGTCACAATAACTAATTATGCAGTAATGAGAAGTCTTAATATTCTGTTACAAACTTTTTTTTTTGCATACCTATGAAATACCAAATTTCCATTTTTATGTAAAACTGCTGGATTTGGCATTTTATTCTTTACATGCCAAAGAGAGCTGTCTAGTTATTTCTACTTTCACTATTTCAGCCATTATAAAAATAGTAGTGTATATATTAGCCTCAAATCTATGTATATGTTTTATTTTCCCACTTTTTCAGGGTACCCTTATCTTTCTTCATGCGAAGCGCAGTACAGGATAATAGTGGTCCATCTGGGGAAATATACCAAGGGGCAATAGAAGGGACAAACTCAACATCATCTCAACAAGCAAATCAACAAGAAAATTTGGGACCCTCTTCAGGAGAAGTGTCATTTGGGTGAATATTTTGACTTAGTACTGTCCATCTTTTTCAATGCACCAATGAAAAAATGAGGGTTGAAGATGACATACACCACGTGTCCATGTAATTTCAGTTCAGGATCATTGTGACCATGTATTTATAGTATTAGTTTCATGTTTGGTTATGGCCTTTCTCATTTTCTTGAGTCAAACCTAGTAGATTTGCAAGAAATCCCCAATACCCATTCCAATTATCAGTCCCAACCAAACCAAAGAGCAAAACTTTGATTATGATGTAAATATAGAATGCTACTGGAAATTTCTAAGAATTGCCTTGATGATAGTTATTCACTCCATGTGTTAACCTTGATGTTTGTGAGGACAAGACGACTGCAAAAGAAAAGCCTTCCTGAATGTAAAGGAGAACACGGAGGACAATTCAAAGGGCCCATAGCCCTTGGACTTCAGCATCCTAAAAGAGATGCTCATCAAAATTTGAAATATTATTTTGTCAAACCTGCAAACATATATTAACCTATAATAGCTGTAGATTCTATTGCCTTGATTTTACCAGGCCATCACAACATTGTAGGTAAATGTGCAGTCTGAAATTGATGCCCTCTCTCTCAATTTTCCTGTTCTTTCCTGTTGATCCACAATAAAATATCTGAGGGATTTTTAATTGTTTCCCATTGGGATTAACTGCCTATTTCATTTTCCTTACAGAAACCGTTCGCCCTTGTTGGACTGCGTGCATTTGATATCTCAGTCTAAGTGAAGGAACTCTCCTGTACATTCTGGTGGTTAAAACAACCTTGCTCATTGTGGCCTTCTGATTACGTGAGGACGGCACTGTGTCTCCATATCCAAAGGCATTAGTTCAATTTCTATCTTTTGCCTTTTTAACAATGTTTTTAAAATGAGTTTGCACTGCTGTATGGGTTTACAAATTCTTTGGATGGAAGAAAAAGAAGCTTCCACAGACTTCTTTTAAATTTGTAGCGAAGATGGTTTTTTAAAATAAAGTTTTGAATAGCTAAATGGTTATTTTCTCTTCTTTGAAGAAAGCTGAAATCTTGAATTATAGGGTGGTGCTCCAGGAAATGGAGGGTAAAATTGTTCTCTTTACCCAATGACCTGAGTTGCCATTGAGTCACTATTACCCTGGGCTGTAGTTCTTCCATTAATCGCTGTTTCACTTCCTTCTAATACATGTAAAATAAGATGAAATCAGAGTTCACACTATAAGGCTGAGAGAATGGTGAATTATCCTATTTCCTACTGGTAGCTTTTCTATAGGCTTTATTTTTTTCTTTTGCATTACTTTTCTATGTAATAGCAATTTCAAGTCAGTTTGAGTATTCAGTTTCATTCATCTTGCTCATATGAAGAGGCCATTAATTTTGGGGAAAATGATTCTACTTGATGTCAGAATGTACAATAGCTTTAAGCTAGAAGTGAATCTTATCTAATCTTTTGTTTGTGTACCTTAAATATCTTAAAGCAACAAATGGATGAAGTAGCAACATTTGAAAAATCTTGTAAACATGCTTTCTGGAGTTTTTTTGAAGCTATATATCTATTCTTCTTTGGATTTGAAATTAGTTTTCACAAGTAACAAGGAAGTCATAATTAAATATATTCTTTACTCCTAGTAAAACTACTGAGCCACAGAGATCAACTCCCACAATTATATGAGGCTCAGGCAATATATTTGAAAATGAATAATATTTTAGAAAAATATTAAGAGATTTAAGATACAGAAAGTCTGAAGAGACAACTAAACAGAGACCAACTTAGAAAGTCATCACATATTTACAAATAATATGGCTTAAAATAGCATCTTAGAAATTTTACTAAATATAAACAAATACCCACATTTCATGAGTAATCTCAATAAAGGCAGGCCAATTTTCCAACTCATTATAACAAGCTATTGTCCCACTCATGAACACACATGTATAGAAAAACATGAGAATAGATTCATAAATATATAGTATTACAAAACTAGTATCTTTAAAAATAATTCAAGAGAATTCAAAGTAATATTTATAGGTGTTCTATTAATGTATTTCATTATATGAACAGATCCAAGTGAAAGAATGTGTTCATTGCAAGGACCTGCTCTAAGTAAATAACTCATTGATCACATGAATTAATCCTTGAGTCCATACAGACCAGCAAGCCTCTATAGTACTTAGACTGCTTTTGTTCCCTATGTTATGGAACAAATAACTGAGCAAATAGTCAAGTAGAGGTGGGTCATGTCCTGGATTATAACACTGCACAGCTTCAAAGAGTTTGCTCTTAACGATTATACTTTCCTGCTTCTCTGTATGCCTGTGGTCCCCAATCCCTGGGTCCAGGGACTGGTATTAGTCTGCAGCTTGTTACGAATGGGGTCATACAGCAGTAGGTGAGTGAGTGAATGAGGGATGCTTCATCTGTATTTACAGTCATTCCCCAATGCTCTCATTACTGCTTATGCTCTGCCTCCTGTCATATCAGGGAGGTCATTAGATTGTTATAGGAGTGTGAACCCTGCTGTAAACTGTATATACAAAGGATCTAAGTTGTATACTCTTTTGAGAATCCAATTCCTCCACCCCCTGTCCCATGGAAAAATTGTCTTCCATAAAACTGGTGCCTGGTACCAAAAAGGTTGGGGATTGCTGTTTTATCCTATACTTTTTTTGGACCTTTCCTATATTTAGATATGTCCATACACATGAATACCATGGTTTTATAATTGTCTACAGTAATTAGCACAGCAACACATTGTACAGGTTTGTAGTCCAGGAGCAACAGGCTATACCATATAGCCTCAGGGTGTAGTAGGCTACACCATCTAGTTTGTGTAACTATTAGAAGGTGTACTCTGTGATATCCACATACAATGAAACCACCTATGGACACATTTCTTAGAAAGTATCCTCATCATTAAGCCATGCATGACTAAAAAGTCTTTGATACACATTTCACAGTAAATGATGCAATGATATATCTGCAAATCTTTGGATTTTGACACTTTGGGTGACACAGTTAACAAAACTGACCTAATGTCATCTGTAGATTACCAACTATATCTTGAGCACAGTATATATATTCTTCCTAATATTACACAGATAAAAGTTGGAAATATTCTGACAGTAAAAGAAGTCTTGTTTAAAGGACCAAAGTTGGACAATATGTTTTCTGATAGATGGGAACTAACTTAAAATTCAAAGATAGCATGATAAGTGATAAAATATATCGATGTTTAAAATAATTATGTAGGGAAATTAAGGCCTCTCAATGGATGAAAAAGATGACAGTAGTAACTGGAAAGTATTTTGAATGAAAATGAAAAATCTGTGGACACAACCAAAGAAGTTTATACTGTACAATTATACATTAGAAAAGAAATGAGGCTGAAAAGCATAGTGTTAAACATCCATTTAAAGAAGGTTGAAGAGCTAAATACATCCAAAGAATGGAGAAATAGTGTTTTATGTAAAATGTTAGAAGATCAAAGTCCAGAAATACATTCAAATAAATACTTGCTGGTCAATTGGTTTTGTGTGAATAGTAAAATTCAACTTAATATTAGCAAAATGTATGAAAGTATGTTACTGCACTAATAGATTATTTGGTAACAGTACAAAATAATTGAGAAAATTCAATATTCATTGATAAAACTGAGCAAACTATTAACGAAAACATTGCCTTATTTTGATAAAGGTTATCTAAAATATTCTACTGTTTAATTTTAAATTGCACACGAACTTTATGGACAACCTGTAAAATACTTAGTTGTTAGAAAACAAAACCATTATAATAGCATACAAACACCAACTATCTAGGAGTAAATCTAAATAAACCTTTGCAAGAATCTAAAAGGGTTCTTATAAAGCTTTACTTTGGGACACTACAGGAGACCTCAATAAATGGAAAGAGATTAGGTTCATGCCTTGAAAGGCTCAGGGACTTGGGCTGTAGATTGAGTCCAATCACACTAAAAGTTGCAACAGTTTTTTTAAAAGAATTATTTTTTAGAGCATTTTTAGGTTCTCAGCAAAATTGAGAGGAAGGTATAAAGATACCTCTCGTGTCTACATCCACTTCCCCTACATACCCATGGCCTGCCTCCCCCATTAACAACACCCTCCAGCAGAGTGGTACATCTGTTAACAGTCGATGAACATTGACATCATTATTATTCAAAGTTCACAGTTGGCATTAGCACTCACCCTCAGTGTTGAACGTTCTCTGAGTCGATGTATGCTGATGATACTGATGTACACTCATACAGAACACTGTCCTAAAACTGCTTTGTTCTTGCCCAAGAATCCCTCCCTCCTCTCAGCTCCTAGAAACCACTATCCCATAGTTTTTGTTTTCCGAGAATATCATATAGTTGGACTGATAGAATACGTAGCCTTTTCAGATTGGCTAAGCAGCAGGCATCTAAGTCTCCTCAATGCCTTTTCCTGGCTTGATAGCTCATTTCCTTTTAGCAGTGAACAACATTCTGCTGTCTGTATATACCACAGTTCATCCATTCGCCTACAGAAGGATACCTGGCTTGTGTCCAAGTTTTTGGTAATTATAAATAAGCTGCTATAAATATCTATGTGCAGGTTTTTGTATGACATACGTTTTTGATTTCTCTGTGTAAGTATCAAGGAACACAATAGCTGGATCAAATGATAAGAGTATGTTTAATTTTGTAAGAAACTACTGCACTGTATTCCAAAGTGGCTTTACCATTTCACTTTCCCACCAGCTGTGGGAAAACTGTTCTTGATTTAGGGCCACTCCTAACTGGTGTGATGTGGTATCTCTGTCTTAATTTTCATTTCCCTGATGACATATGACATGAAGCATCCTCACCTGTGTTCATTTGCCACCTGAATATCTTCTTTGAAAAGGTGTTTGTTAAAGTCTTTGGCCAAATATTTGATTGGGTTGTTTGCATTCTTATCACTGAGTGTCAGAGTTCTTTGCATGTTTGGGGTATCAGTCCTTTACCAGATATCTCTTTTGCAAATATTTTCTCCCAGTCTGTGGCTTGTCTTTTCATTCTCTCAAACAACCATGTTGGTTTTTTTTAGCTGCAACTTAGCAATCTAATCTTAAAATTTACAACAAACTGTAATTGGTGAAGAAAATTCAAAACACTCAAATGAAAAATATGGGGAAAGTTACTGTACCAGTATCTGGATAAATATATGGTAAATAAGATATGTTGGTATTGGTACAGGCACAAATAAATAGATCTGCAAATGAAATAGAGACTCTGGAAATAGCCATAAATGTATATAGGCCCTTGACTTATGAAAGACTACAGAGCTGTGGATAAATGTAGAGGTTTATTTTATTCCTTTCCCCAGTTTTAGAAGGTAGTTTATTGTAAATTCAATTCTTCTGTTAACTATCATTAAATAAATACACCAAGAAAAAACTAACAAGATTACCTATCGTACGATTTGGTTCTGTAGAGAAAAAGAACCAATATGAGATATGCACACACACACACATATGGATATAAAATAAAGAATGGGTCATGTGATTATGGAGTTGCAGAAGTTCCACGATCTGCAGCCAGCAGGCTTGAGATCCAAGAAAACCAATGATGTAGCTCCTCTTCCAGCCCCCAGGCCTGAGAATCAGGAGACCTGATGGTTCAAATTCTAGGCCAAATTCAATCATGTGGAGAAGACCAGCAATGTTCCAGCTGAAGGTATTCAGAGAAAGTGCATTCTCCCTTACTCAGCCATTTCATTCTATTCAGGTCCATCAGTGGATTGGCCCAGTCCCATCTGCACTGGCGGGAGCAATCTGCCTTACGTAGTCTCCCAGCCCAAATGCTAATATCACCAAGAAACACCCTCATCGACATGCCCAGAATAATGTTAAACCAGATATTTGGGCACCTCATGGCACAATCAAACTGAAATATAAAATTAGCCATCACACCTACTGAGTGTAGAAAATACTCACAAGACACATGAACTAAAAGATCAATATTCAGAATATATTGTAAAGGCCTCTTACAGATTAATCTTACAAAGAAGTAGAAAATTGGAAAAATTGGGTCTTAAGAAAGGGTACCCAAAAGGTCAATAAAACTTACGAAAAGGTGCTCAACCTCTTTAGTAGTTCAAGAAATTTAGAACTGAGCTACAATGAGAGAATGGTGGGAGCCAATTATAAATGTGTCACCTGTGCCTGCCTCTTGACACTTGTTAAATCCTGAAGCCCTTGTTCCTTATAATTTAATAAGGATCATATAGGTGTGTAGGACTTTGTGTAGACACATCCATGTACCTAAAGATGTACAATAGACTTAGTAACTTGATTTACACCATGATTTACCCAAATCACTTAAAAATATCAGTGGTCTGGGCCACCAGACTGAGGCTATCCTAAGAGAAATGCCTCTCAAATTTAATATGCATATGAACTACTTGGTAACTTTATTGAAATGCATTTAACGATTAATTCTGTAGATGCAGAGTGAAATCTGATATTTTGCATCTACCAAGCTCCCAGGTTGCCCGTAGTACAGGTGAGTTTATATAGCTACTGCTGGGGGATGGACCACACTTTTGAGAAGAAAGATGCAAAGGGTTTTCCCTGTGATACCCCAGCAGAGTGTAATTGCAGGCAGCTGGATGTGGCCAAAGCTTTATAAAGGAAGCTCAAGGCACCCCGAGCTCTGTGCCATTTCCTGTTCCTTGTGGCTCTTGCATCTTGGGGTCTGGCATGATGAGGACCTCTATGCTCTTAGGCGGGTTCTTCCTCCTTGTTCTGCTGTTTTGGAACTCTTCTGGATTTGATCCAAGTATGAAGAAAAAGATCTTTGGGGGATGGTGGTTTAAAGTGATAAGATTATCTTATAAAGCATTGCTGTGTAAAGAGTTGTTTTCTTTTTCTCCCTGCTTATAAACCAACAGGTAGGGCTGCCTGTTTCCAATAATGTTTAGCTAAGAAAAAAATCAGTATATCATTATCCAAATAATCTCTTGTGTGATTTAAGCTGTATTCAAGATATTTATTTCTTTTTACAAACCAATCTGAGGATTTTTTCAGGTGTAGTCTATCTTCTGTCATTACCCTGCTTCTAATGACTAGACTCATGTTCCTCATGTGATTGGGGCTCATATAAACTTGCGAGAATGAGAAAAAGAATGGCTGAGTTTCTGGGAAGGAAGGGTGCAGGCTCACTTGACTGAAGAGAGTGAGAATGACACAGTGATCAGCTGGATATGGGTGGTTTCTAGTTATTTCCTCTATAGCAGTGCTTTTCAACCTTTTTTTTTTTTAAATCTTACAGCACACTTGAGCCTATAGTTGAACTTCTATGACATACTTAAATTATGTTGATCAAAAAATGAAGTAAAAGAATATACTTTCTGTGCTTTGAACTTCTTTTGAAAATAATTGAATTAATCTTCAAAAATTTTTGCAGCACAATGATCAAAAAAGTCTAGCTCCTGCTCTGAGAGTACCGCTAATCTGCTTTTTGTTGACTATTACCATCTCTCTAATTTATCAGGATCCTTGGCACATGTACAAGGCCCCAGGTCCTCGTGTTGTAAAACATTAGTGGTAGGAAAATTGAGTGAATGGCAATGTGAAAGAAATCTTGCCTCCTGTCTATTTTTTTCTCTTAAGTTTTCACCTGCTTTTGTTATATTATATTCATGGGTTATCTTGAAGCTCTAAATATTGGGACCCTTTACACCAGTTCTCAAACTTTGATGTATATACAAGTCATCTGGGGGCCTTTATTGGCAATCGAACTGATGCAATAGGTTAGAGATAAGTTCTGGAATTCAGTATTTCTAATGAGAGTTCAGGTGATGCTGATGTTGCTTGTTGCTGGGTTAGACTTTGATTATTAAGGCCTTTGAGAAATTAATTACTCGCATTATTAAAAGAGAATGGAGAATTCTCAACGAATAGAGAATAACTAATGAAGTCTTACCTAAGCATTCATTGTGACTCTGATTCTTTTTCTCTCCTATGTATCTAAGACGTAGATCTTCAGTGGACAAAGTAGATAACTGTTTAGATTCCAGCAATGGCTGGGTTGACCAAGGTCACTGATCTGACTTGGTATTGGTGTCAGCTACATTATGTACCAGACTTGAGAATCTTCTCAAGTAATTTAATGGTTTGAGCTTTTCACTACTTATCTGGGAAACGAAGATTACATGTTCTATCTCAGAATTTCTTTGGACTCAATGATAAGAATGTATGTATTGACACTTGACTTAGAATTAGTGCATAATAATTAAGTTTTACTTAATTTGTTGATACCAAATATAGGAATTTCGAATGGGAAAGGCTTATGGTCTGACATATTCCCCCATGATCAGCTTGCCTCTGAAAAGTTTGCTTTATTTTTATTTTTTTATTAAGTCATTCGTACGTAGATCTTAAATACATTTATACCATTATAAGATTCAATGTGTTGATTATTTGTACAAATTGGAATGCTTACATCCTACTAAGCAACAAGCTGTCACCCAGGCAGAGTGCTGCCGTGGCATCACAGCTCACAGCAACCTCAAACTCTTGGGCTTAAGTGATTCTCTTGCCTCAGTCTCCCGAGTAGCTGGGACTGTAGGTGCCTGCCACAATGCCCGGCTATTTTTTTTTTTTTTTTTTGTGGCAGTTGTCATTGTTGCTTTAGCAGGTCTGGGCTGGGTTTGAACCTGCCAGCGTATGTGGCTGGCACCCTACCCACTGAGCTATGGGCGCCACCTGAAAAGTTTGCTTTTTAAGTTAAATGTGTCCATCCTTGGGTTACCTAGACTACAGCTTTCATTTTCTCCTTTCTTAGTCTGAAAAAAGGGAATTAATGGTAATTATAAGTCCCATTTTGACATGGACCAAGGCTACCATGCTGTTAAGAGGTAGAAGGATTGCAGATGTTTCACTCTTACCCCAAACTTCACTTCTATAGTTGTCATCACTATCTTAGCTGTCAGCATCTGTCACATCTCTCATATGAGCAACTTGTACTCTTAATCATTTTAGCAAAAATACATTTTCCAAAAACATGACGCAGTAAGTCCCATGTGTGTTTACTTTTGCACTTATCATTCTGTTCTTTAAGCCATTGCAGTGAGCAATAATGTCACGGTTTCTTTTTGGCAAAAATACCTTTTTCCTAAAGCGTGAAATGGTAAGTCCTATGTCCTACTTATTTTTCTGTTCTTTTAGCTATTGCAATAAGCAATGATGTCAAGTTGTTCACTTAGGTTTCTAGGTCTAACGTTTTACCAAAGACAGAAGTGTATAGATCCCTGGATGCTGCAGGTGTCCTGCGATCAAAACCTAAGTCAATGTCTCATGTGGTTGGGAGAGTCACTTATTTAATTAAAATCTATATGGCAGACCAAGTGCATATTGTGTAGCTGGGGACAAAGACGAAGTTCTTTTGGCAGGGGAGAGATGCCAGAAGTGCCTGCTTTTTACTTGTTAAAATGTTCTTAGGGTGTAGCCATAGCTGCTTAGGGTTAATTCAAGAAGATTAATCCCTTTATGCGCTGGTCTTTTACACAGTGTTAAAATTCTGACCCAGATTTAGTTTAGCTCAGTGATGCTGAGGGTGGATGGATGGAGTTATGTCCACAGGAAAGAAATTTGTGGTTGTCTCTTACGGGAAGACCTTTAAATTGCTTTACCTTACTAAACCGTGATTGAGCGCCTAAGTGCTAGGCAGGGTTTCAAAACATTTATGTGCCTCACCTTATTTAACCATCGCAAAATCCTAAAAGGTAGGCAATAATTACCCATCCTGAATATGAATAGGTGGCTGCAAAGAAATTAAATAACCAATTTATCTCTTGATGAGTTCTTGTAGCAGAATAAAATGCCGAGCAGCACAACCGCCATTACCCTAACGTGGCTGCTGAGAGCTTGAGATGCGGCTGAATCGGAATGTGCTGCAGGTACACAATGCATTCCGGCTTCAGAAAACCGGTATAAAAAGGAATGTCAACATCTCCATTTTTGTCTTATGACATGATCATATTCGGAATATATCGAGTCAAATAAAATACATTTTAAACTCTAGCTGCTTAGTTTTGAACCTGGGTACTAGAGAACTGACAGCGGCCTGTGTGGCCCACATATTTTTTGGAAAGCGCTGGTAGTGTTTTATGTCTTGAGCTCATGTGTGCTCACAAGTTATCCTTCGAGTTTTTTTTTTTTTTTTCAGCAATAACTTCCACGTGCTCTGAAGATTGGTTGGTGGTCAGAATCAGAAGGCCGTCTGGTAACGGCACCGACGTTAGAGGAGGTGACCTATACCTAGGAGATAACTGTCCTATAACAAGACTGCTGTTGTTCAACTATGAGTTTTCTTATTCTGTCACTCACTGCGGGATCAGGAAAATAGTATGTGCCATCATTTTTTCCTAAAATTTATTCTGCATGTCTTTCAAGTATTGCATTTCCTCCTAATTATAATTTTTAAACACATTCATAGCCCTTGCAGTAATCAGTTCTCCAGGGGCCCATTGCTTATCTATTTAATGGGAACATTAAGAGGTTTTAAAAATGCCTGAAGTCATCACCTATATCTTTTATTACCCCCACCTGCTGTTGGACTTCAGTATTTAAAACACAGTGGACATGTGCAAATAGGGGCTATCTTGGAAATGGTAAATTGAAATTAAAGCAATTCCAGAGATAAAAATTGTCCCTTATTCCCCCCTCTGGTGGTAGAGATTGAGATCTCTCAAAGGGATTGAAGGACCAGAGGAAAAGGGGGACCAGAGTACTTCTCATTGAGATCTAGTCTAGTTCTATTCAATTACAACCTTCATATTTTTCTAAGACAATCTGTTGGCTTCTAATTTTCTTGATCATTTCAGGTGGTCCAAGGGAATGATGTTGTTATATTATCTGAGATCAATTATACACCAACATTGAATACCATCTATGAATTTCCAGTGGTTTGCTTTGTGAAGAGGTATGTGGAATCAGTTAATCCCCTTGCATGTTCTTAAATTTATTCTTTCAACAGTAGATGTTTCTGATAAAAAATGAAGCTATTATCTGGGTGGTGCCTGTGGCTCAGTGAGTAGGACACCAGCCCCCTATACCGAGGGTGGCAGGTTTGAACCCAGTCACAGCCAAACTACAACAACCAAAAAAATAGCCGTGTGTTGTGGGGGCACCTACTTGGGAGGCTGAAGCAAGAGAATTGCCTAAGCCCAAGAGCTGGAGGTTGCCGTGAGCTGTGATGCCACAGCACTCTACCAAGGGTGACATAGTGAGACTGTCTCTAAAAAAACAACAACAAATTCAGGTATTATCAAATACCCCAGGGGATGCCTATGGCACAAGTAAGACTTATAAAGTTTCTTTAATTCTTAAGAAATTTTTCAAATGTATAGAAGAGTTGAAAGAATTTTACAGTGAATACCTGCACAGATATAATATGTGGGTTTTACCATTTTTCTAAACTTTATTACACATCCATTTCCCCACCCATCAGTTTTTGGTTAGCCCTTTCCATTGAAGGTGTGGGTACATTCCTCCTAAGAACTTCAGCATGTATATCATATGTTAAGGGTCAATATTCATTTAAAGTTATTTCTCCAAAGAAAAATTTACATGCAATTAAATATATAAATGTTTACATAAGTATATGCGTTTTCAATTCAGCTTTATTTTTAACGCAAAACCCTGTCAATATACACAAGACAATGATCCCTTCAGAAAGTGGCTCTTTCCTCTGGGTTCCTGCTTGTTACACTACAATGTCTTCTAATATTTGGTAGAAATGAAATCATAGCATAGGTTTTTGCATCTGGCTGCTTTCATTCAGCACGATGTTTGAGATTCATTTATGTTGTGGATTCTAATAGTTTTTTATATTGCTGAGCAGTATCGTACCTGTGTGTTTATTATTTTGATGAAGACTTGTGCTGTTTTCATTGTTAGTTACAAATCTGTGACCATTTTTTTTGGCTGGTATTTTTATAGTTGTATCTTTTCCTGTCCTTTGAGTGAATACGTAAGGGTAGTGTTGTTTGATCATAGGAAAAGTACGCGTTTAGTTTTCTAAGAAACAGACAAGTATTTTCCCCAATAAGGCACATTTATAGTGGGAATGTATGAGAGCTTAGTGATTGCACCATTTGGTGTGGTCTGTCCTTTGAGTCTAGCCATTCTCATGGGTGTGCGGCGGTGTCTCAGAATTTAACTTGCATGTGTTCCCTGGCCACTTGTAAGGCTCTTACGAACTGTGTCTTTTGTTCATTTCGATTGCATCCTCTGTCTTACTGAATTATAACTGTTCTTTATATTTTGAAGCCCAGGCCTTTGTCAAGTACATTTTTCTGCCAGTTCCCAGATTGCTCATTTGTTATCTTAATGGTGTCTTTTGATGAGCAGACATCATTCATTTTGAAGTTTATTTTCCAAGTCCATTTTCTTCAAAAAGCTTTATGGTTTTGGATTTCCTTGACTTTATAATACATCTGAACTTAACATCTCAAACTAAGTGGTGTGAAGGTAGGTCAAGGGCTTTCTCTTTCCATAGGAACATTTTGTGAACACAATCATAATGGTACTAATTACTGATTAATGGAATGACCTTACTCTCTCTCTTGGATTGCTCTGACTCTGCTGTTATATCGATGACTATGCAAGTTTGGATTTTCTCTGGGATATTCAATGGCAGTACCATACTATCTTGACTACTCTAAGTTCATTTGCAATTTAGCAATGTAATTTTCAGCTATTCAGGATGCTTTTAATTAATTCTCCCTATATTGTCATACCTCTCATGTGTAGAAGAGGTCAAATGAAATTGGCCAACTGACTTGAAACTAGCATTACAAAAAGTCCCATTTTCTCCAAACCTCACCAGTCATATCTAAGCCTGTGCTAATACAGCCAGTAGTACCATGTAACACATGTAAATTAAAGTTAAATACAACTGAAACTTAATTTTAGTTTGCTAGCTATATTCAAGCATGCAATAGCAGCATGTGGCTAGCAGTGACATACTGCACACTACAGATTTAGAAGAGATTGGGCGCATTCAGGGTGGCATGGCTGTTGATCATCCTACAGATTTAGGATATTTTCTTTATTATAGAAAATTCTTTTGGACAGTGCTGCCAATCAGAATAAATACATTTTAACTGGACGATAGCTAATGATTAATTATTAAATATGTCAATATTAAAGAAATAGTTCTGAACTTTAATTGGCATTTCCCCAAGTCCTGTATTTTTTTGATGCTAGTTCCCTTAGATCAGACAATATTAAAGTTGAAGACAATAGAAGATGGCCTAAAGAATAAGTGATGACAGAGAAGAAGCACTGAGCATTTCTGGTGGCCCAGGTGCTATTATACCAGCTTTCTTAAATTGTCTTACTTAACCTCTTGTAAAGTGTGTGCTGGAATTTTTATTGATAAAGGAGTGGAGGCATGTGGTGATTATGTGATTTGACAAATGGCAAAGCCACAATGTATTGGAGCCACAGTGTAACTCCATTTGACCAGATTCTACCCAGAACGTCTGCAAATCTCTAGCAATCTGTTCTCCAGGGTGCTGTAGAAATGAAGCACCAGGGTCTATCTCTAGGCCTGGTGCTGGGGGAACTAAGTCTTTAATTTTGAAAGTGATAATGCCGAATCCTTTGGATTTGTAAATAACATGCTTTTCTTGTCATGAGAAATTTTTGAAAATTGGTATGAATCCCTCATATTCCCTGGAATAGAGGTAGAAAAATGTCTGGTGTATCTTCCTTTAAAATCTGAGGAACCATGGACGGCACCTGTGGCTCCATATACAGAGGGTGGCAGGTTCAAGTAGGGCTCCATATACAAAGCGTGGCGAGTTTTGAGTAGGGCACTGGCCCCATATACAGAGGGTGGCAGGTTCAAACCTGACCCCAGCCAAACTGCAGCAACAACAAAAAAATAGCCGGGTGTTGTGGCAGGCGCCTATACTCTCAGCTACTCGAGAGGCTGAGGCAAGAACATTGCCTAAGCCCAAGAGCTGGAGGTTGCTGTGAGCTGTGATGTCATAGCGCTCTAGGGCAACAAAGTGAGACTATCTCTTAAAAAAAAAAATCTGAGGAACTGTGATTTTTCTCCAGATTTTTTCTCAATCTCTGTGGCTATAGTATTATAGTAGCTGCTGTGTTCTTATAAAAGCCTCCATCTTCTGCCACTTAATTGATCCAGGAGTTAGCCTCTGTTTTGGATAATGTCAGCCAGTTTTTCAAATAGCTTTTGCAAACTTGTCAGCTTCTGAGCAGGTAAGGGATATAAAATTAAAGTTGAGCCATTGATCTCTTTTGTTTTTTGGGGGGGAAAGTGGTGCTACAGCAATGGAGTCAAGGCAATGAACACGCCATGTGGTGGTAAATGTTGCACGTTGCACATCAAATTCCTGTTCTGATTCTTGAGCTACAGTTGCCTTTTTGCAGTTGATATTGGTATGTTCGCTTTTTAACCAGGTATTAGGTAGTCCAAACTAGCACAAGATTTTGTCTTTTTGATAATCACTGTTTCTAGCTATGCAATGTAAAAATTTTCTCACTCCTTAACAGCATCTTGGAAAGATCATTTTCTGGTCACTTGACTTCTGCAGCCCTAATGGAATGTAATTGAACACTAAATTTCATGTGTAACTTAGTTTTCTTACTTCCCTTTTCCCTAGTTCCAGCTATGCTTGGGTCTGAGTTTGTGGGGTGGATATGGAAATGTGATCCCTTTTTGTGTTCTTAAAGGTAGAAGAGAGAATGGATTTTCTGGGGATGTTGGAAGTGTGCTATTAAGATGTGGAAAATGCCTCTTCACTGAAATGTGTCTGTGAGTCTGGCCACCCCGGCTGACTACTGATGCCCAGTCCGTGGCTGATCTAAATGTCGGTGTTCCTCACTTTTGACTTTCTAAATGGACCCCTCATGAACATCATATTGGTCCTCATGTATTTCCTACCTATTGCTGGTCTCCTTACAGGGGATCTTGGATAGACAGTTCGATCTCAACTACTTTATAGATAGCTAATATTAATACTAAACTCACAAGAAAAAGGATCCATTGTTTCAATAACAAATGATGAAAGCAAAGTCTTATATTTCTTATCTACTTACAGTTCACCTTCTCCCAGATCAGATAGGCCACAGCCTATTAACTTTCCTAAACCCCCCGAGAAATGTAGAAAATTTAAATGAGATCTTAGAGTCCCTTTACTGAATCTGATTATCAAACTGCTTACAGGTTGGCTTTGAGAGATGGGCAAACCACTTTTACCTCATGAGCAGAGAAAATGTTCACTCCTGCTGTTCTACCTCGTCAATAGGATGTTGAAGGGTTGAGATATTCAGGGCGATAGAATCCAGCGGCTTCTTAATCTCTGAATGGGTTATCTCCCTCTCCTGCCAGGCTAAGAGTTTGGAAGACTCTTCCCCCACATCTACGGGTCTCTATTTTCAATTTCAAATCTAGGGGAGTGTGTGTACATGGGGTCTAATTGCAGCTGGTCTGGTTGCTGAGCCTCGTTCTGTTCACGCATGGATATTTGCCACATCTAATGATCGTTCTGATGTGTGAAACTCTACTCTTGAGGCTGTAGGGCCAATTCTAAATCAACAAGTAATAACCTATTCAAGGTTATGTTATAAACTTTGTGAGAAACTTTATTTGGGTTATTATAAATTTATTTTTGTCTTTTTTCCTCCCAAGTCAGTTACTTTGGGTTTTCTCACTTATAACATAAATATAATTATATATATATATATTTTTTTCCCTATAAAATATCTGTACAATTCTCAATTTTGTGCTTTTGTTTTAGGCATAAATCCCCATCTGTACTGCATTTTGGGATGAATGTGTACAATGTCAACGTTGTGGGTGATGGCCCTAAAAGAGCAAACGAAGGGCCAGCATCCTTGGCCTCTTCACAGAGTAAAATATGCAATCTTGATCGTGGGCAGCATTAATAGGTGAGAATATTTAGGTTGTCTGTCATTTCACAGTTAGCTGTAATTTGTAAAATGTAATTGCAGTGAAAGAAATAACCTAAATGCCTATGTTACTACTATATGCTTGAATTGCTCTAGTCTTAACATGACCCCTGTGGACCACCAGACCACCCTGTGGCTGTCATCAGCTGTACTTGGCTACAGTTATAGTTTATTTGTTAGTTGCACATAAATATGAATAATTTCCATGCTGGTGATTTTCCTTAGCTCTTATCTCAGGCACTAAATTGTTCACTTTCAATGTAGCCTGTGACAAAATGAAATACTTATCTTAGAAGACCCATATGTGTACCAGGTCTTTAACTTCATACTAATACCTGCAGAAAAGCATATATATATGCCTGTAGATAGGTGTAAGATAAAACATGAATAATAGATGTGGGGAGATTGGTAAATGAAGTTTGAATAGCCAAAGGGATTTGTTACAACTAATTAGTACTTTTGCTGAGATTAATACCTGTGGAAAAACCCTCTTTCTTAATAAGGTTTTTTCTACTGAGCTTATTTTAAAAGGATGCCACAAAACTTGGGCATAGAGACAATGGCCTTGAAGTGGACATTTCATAAAGAACAGAAGCTTTGTTCTACACATCTGAAAACCACCTAAAATCAAAGTTGATGTACGGTGTAACTACTTGGTGTCATGATAGTCTCAGAACAGCAGGGATCTAGCCAGTCCTTAGGCATGCTACTTAGAGAGGTGATTAGCATCTGAGGTATGTATTTGGTAAAGCTGAGTGATACTCTAGGTTACATTTGAGGGTAGAAATTTGATTTGTCACGCTGTTTGTAATTGAGCATGCATGAGTTCTCTGAACAAGTTGTTAGGTTAAGAGTTATATGTAACCATTTCTTAACTACTTTCCCCCACTCTCATCTTTTAGGAGCAACTGCCCATGAATCACTGCATCCTAGCGCCTGTATTGGGACGTCGGCTTTTCCCTAAGACACAGGAGCAAGTGATGCAGACTTGCCTGGGAGCCAGTTTCAGTAATGCTCTTATATATCTGTCCAAAGATGAGTAGTAATATCTATTCCTTGCTTGAATCCTTCTGGAATTTTGGATTCGTATGTATCTGTCGTGTAAAATTTAAACATTTTAATGAATTTTAAGTACAATTGCTGTTCTAACTTTGTGAGTTCCTGCCTAATAAAGCTTGCCTATATTCAGTGTGTGTACATCTCTGATTGGAGCATTTTCAAGATTTAGTTACTTGCTTTAAACTTTCACTCATTACTCTCAATAACTATGTAGTGTTTCATAGTTAAATCTATTCCCCTGATGACGTCTTCTGTTCTCTTCTGCAATGCACTTAAAAGGGAAGAAAAACTACATCCTCTGTGTACTTGTTTTTAACAACTTGAGGACTCTGGGTCCTTTATCTTTGGGTGTATTAGGACACTTTTTTTTTATTTCCTGGTAATTTCTCAAGAAGAGATATTTTTATTTTGGCATTGCCCATTTGTCTTTCCTATTATCTTGATAAGGCAAATCAGGAAGAAAATAAGATTCCAATTGCTTTTGCTCTAATTCCAAGAGTGCTGTGACCATAGATGGTTACAACTACAGGATCACGTCACCCCCTACCCCCCCACCTCGCGTCACAGATCAGCGAGTTGTTGCAGCTTTTCTTAGTGAATGAGATCACTCGCTCTTCCTTTTGAGGCTCCTGAACTGAGAAATGTCAGCTATGAATTCCAAATGAGGATTCCCATTGTGCGGGGAATGGAAAAGATCCTAACAATGCCGCCACCAGAAGCAGGAGCTCACGCATCTGGGCGCACCACACGTTCCTGGGCGTTAACAAGGACTCAACACGCAAGGCACAGGTTGGAACCAGGGCCTTACCTGTATGCTGGGAAAGGAGAAAAGCTGCTGATTTTGCGCCATGCTTTCTCCTCACTTCTCTGTCCTGTACACCAGTGTCTCGTGGCCAGCAGGTCCCTCCTGATATTTGAGGCGGAGCAGCAGATTACATCACCTCTGAAGCCACAGGTGGAGATGGTTCCCTTCCTGCGTGGGGAAGTTCATTGTGTGTCCAGAACAGGGAAAAGCTTTCTCCTTATAAGAACCTGAGGCCAAGCAACTCAGCCCTCCGCTTCCACATGGGGAGATCTTCCAGGCCCTGGATGTTCCCTCCGAGAGGCGGCAGGTTGTGCGATGGAGGTTTCCTACACGCTAACGTGCTCTAAACTCGAAACACGCTTATCACAGTTCTGACCCCAGGCTGAAAGAAGTTTTCTAATTTTTTTCTGAATTTACCCAGTGAAATCCTGCACCTTTGAGTAATCCAGCGCAAGAGACGCTGATGCCAAACTCATCCCAAGGTGGTCTGAATCAGAGGGTACCATGTACACGTGCAGAATGGATGCCCGCCAAGACCTTCTTTACGCAGAAAAGCAAGGTCAGGATCTTTGCTTAGTAAAAATTGGTAGTTTGGGCAGAACATTTTTTTTTAAATGCCTAGATTTCTTGCTTCTGGGGGTGGGGGAGGAAACTCATGAAATGAGAGAAAAGAAAATATGAAAAGTTTCTCTCTTGGGGGATTTGAATCACTCTGATTATTCATGTAAATTATTCTTTTTAGTAAAGTATCTCAAGAAAAGTATGTCAGGAATGGAAAAATATCCAGTGTATTCAATACTACTATGAAATCAGTATATAATCACCTACACATGTTAAAGGAGTAGTAAAACGTACCTACAGTCCAGAAAAAAGGGGGAAACAGAAAAGAGAGGAGGGGAGGAGGAGGCGGGGGGGGGGGAGGGGGAGATGGGGCAGGAGGGGAGGAGGGAGAGGGGGGGGAGATGGAGCAGGAGGGAGGGAGGGATTGGGGGAGGATCCAACCTAAGGAGTATAATTCAATGATACTCTATTTTTAATAGTAAAGAAATGTATGAGCACGGCACCTGTGGCTCAGTGGGTAGGGCGCCAGCCCCATATACCGAGTGGCGGGTTCAAACCCCAAACTGCAACAACAACATAGCCAGGTGTCAGTGGCGGGTGCCTGTAGTCCCAGCTACTTGGGAGGCAGAGACAAGAGAATCTTCTAAGCCCACGGGTTGGAGGTTGCTGTGAGCTGTGTGACACCACGGCACTCTACCCAGGGCGATAAAGTGAGACTCTGTCTCTACAAAAAAAAAAAAAGGATAGAGAAGAAATGTTTTTGCCCTAACAAGTAAGCAAGGAGACCGTTATGTTAATCAGATGTAAGCATTCCACATTGTCTATCAAATCAGCACATTGTACCCCATAAATGCATTAATGTACACAGTTAGGATTTAATAAAGAATTAAAAGAAAAAACTAAATTTTTAAAGTTAAACAAAGGATCTCTTTTTTTAAAAGAGAAAAAGTAATTCTCTTTCCCCCTCTAGTTAGAAATGGTACTTTTATTCCAGTAGCATACAGAGACATTAAACAATTTGAGTCCTCTGGAACTGCTGCATGACTTAGCCTCTGGGCTTGGTCATCTAACAGGTATCCAACTTGGCCAGTTTACCCATCTTCGATCCTTCCCAGGAAAACTGAAGCTGGAAGAGAGTTAGCAGGGATCATTGTAGGATTTCCAAAGGCCAAGTGTTTTTGAAACGAAAACAATAGTAAATTTTGTCATCTCATCAATATGTCTGTGATTCTTTTACTACATTTTTCTTTAGCTCAACCTTGAGTAAAATTAAAGATGTGGTATAATTTGGCCTAATTTCTCATTTTAGTAAACCCTAATAGCTTTTTGACTACTACTGGAATTACAGATCTCAATTAAAATAAGTTGTATTTTATACTCCTGAATTTATTAATTTAATAATAGCTACAGTAACAAGGCAGGTACTCATTGCTTCAATTTATGCCAACCCTGTCTGCTTAGTATGGCTTACACCAGCATCTACTGCGAATGAAATAAAATTGGATCCCAGTCTCTTTCTTGTTGACTTTGAGACAACACCAGAAGAGTTAGGATTACTAAATTCTGGTTGAACTGGCTGTCTCCTAGAGGAGAAATGGAATTTGAACTTGGTATCATACATTTTGTTGAAAATAATGGTTTTTTAAATATGTAGACAAAAATAGTTTACATAAATTTGTTCTTAATGTATCTTATTTGTAAAAACTCTAATTCAACAAAGGCCCTGATTAATGAAGATATATTTTTAGATAATTTTATTCAGTAGGGGTGTGGCTTATTAATCTAATGTTAATATGAAGTAATTTATATTATCCATTTAAACTTTGTTTTCTGTTCTGTATAGCAGATTTGGCAATATGTGTTCAGGGACAAAGATTGGATCTAATTGATAGGAACCACCAAGAAATATGTTCTAAACATTTTTTCCACTAAGAGTGAAAAATAGAGCTATCCATACTGTATTGCATAAGAGGTTAGATCTTAAATGTTCTCACCACCACTACCAAAAAAATAAAAATCTGAGGTAATGGACAGGTTATCTGGTTTGTGGTAATAATTTCACTATATGTGTATATGGTACACAGTAAGTATATTCAATTTTTATTTGTTAATCTTCTCTTGAAAGCAGTTTCTTGCAATTATTCCCTCTCCAAGGAATTGAAGAGCCTTCTCATTTTTATTTATTTTTAATATATGTAAAGGTCATTAGATTTTATCCCATTCTCTAGGCAGGCACTATGACTTTAAACTTGCAGATGGAGAAACTGAAGTCTTAAGAGTCTGAGTAACTTCCTTTCACAGCTCACTCTTTCTGCTGCTCCATATTCAAAACAAGCATGTTGAAAGGATCTACTTTTTCCCCTATTTTACTTCTGCATGTTTCTTCCTCTCCTTCCCTTAAGGTGCTTTCTTGTCAACTTTTTTTCTCACTGTTCCATTTATAGTGGCTTTGGCTAAAATAGTGAAGGAAGGATTGTATCTTTTCCCACAATGCTTTCAGCCGTTTCCTTGTGAGCTCAGTCTCTACCATCGATGCCATCCGTCTGTCTTCTTCCCTGGCTCCTAAACTAGACCCTCTGAGGCTCAGGTGCCAGCCCTGATCGCAGCACTGTGCATTTTTGTCTGGCTGCTGGGCTCCTGCTCCACTCATGTGCGTGATCTCTCCTCCCCAGACTGTCCTTCGGTCTTGGTACGGCCTTCTTTCTCTTTCCTAGGACCAAGTCTCCACTTCTGCTCCCATTTGTGTTTGTAGGACTATGACTCACTTTGTTGTAAGGGTCAGGGCAGTGTCCTGGTTCTGTGCCTTCTTGTCAAGCCTTTTTTGGTGAGCTCATGTTGCCTACTGCCTCTCACCCTGTCACCTGGCTCTGATCTTTTCCAATGTAGGACACTTATTTATTTAGAATAATTATTTATCTAGGTAGATCATGAAAGGAGAGATTTTAACAATCACCCCGGGTTAACAGACATGGCTTGGGTTGAGCATAAGGCTTTGCTGGTTAAACGTTGGGAAAGCTGGTTAACATTTCTAGGCCATAGTTTTCTCTTCTGTAAAACTGGCTTAATAGTAGTATCTAGGTTCTGGGTTATTATGAGGATGAAATGAGTTAATATCTGTAAAGAATTTAAAACAGGGATGTGTACATAGTAATCAATGTATTTAAGCCACAATTTACATTATGATATTGGGTAAAGTAATTATCCCCTGGAAGCCTGTGAGGACTGGCTGGGATCATGCCTGCAAGGTGTATAGCAGCATTGCTGGCACATTTTGGACAACAAGCACCTGACAGGACGTCCTTTCTTCTCTAGACAATTTGTAATGTCTGGCTTTATCTCATCAAGTATGCAACTGACTCTGTTCTACCTCCACCCCACAAGACCTTTCCGTTGATCTACCTGTATTTGCTGTTTATATTTCTTGTTCTAACAACATGTTAAGCAACATCTGAAAACCAGAAGACAGTTACCCCTGACACCAGTTTCCTAATCATCACTAAGCCGTGGGG
Source organism: Otolemur garnettii (assembly GCF_000181295.1). Taxonomy (NCBI): domain Eukaryota; kingdom Metazoa; phylum Chordata; class Mammalia; order Primates; family Galagidae; genus Otolemur; species Otolemur garnettii. Next base: position 1,372,827 of record NW_003852649.1, on the reverse strand, counting down.
AAGCAGATGGAGGAGAGAGCTGCAAAGGCAGATGTGAGCAGCCCACCCATCAGCCCGCAGCACATCTGCACCAACTCCGGGAAGGATTGCATAAGGCAAAGATACGTTAAGCCTGAAGAGGCTGCCGTTTTTCCAGAAAGACACTATAGTGACCATTACTGAGTATCTCCTACTTGGCGAGAAGATGTGTTTGGGAGGAAAGAAGTTAGCCAAAGCCTGAAGCCGCCAAGGTAAACCCTACAGCTTCCCTTTCTGCCCAAATTCCCTTTTCCACCTGTTAAAGGTGCCTCTCAGTGGGGCAACAGGAGCTGTCTGTAAAGTTTTCTGCTTTGTCGCTGTGTAGAGATCTGGAATATTTAGCTGTGCAGGTGACCTTCCCTTAAACAGTGCTTCTCAGCCTTCCTAAGGCCTCCTAATGCCGTGACCCTTTACAGTTCCTCATTACTGTAACCGTGACCCCCAACCATAAAATTATTTTCGTTGCTACTTTATAACTGTAATTTTGCCACTGTTATGAATTGTAATGTAAATATCTGAGAGGCAGGATGTATTTTCATTGTTACAAAAGGGTCACGACCCACAGGTTGAGAACCGCTGCCTTAGAATGAGATTGTTACTCTGGAGCCATGATTAAAAATGTGAGATGTAATAATACAATTATTTCTTTAGAACAATGTAGGTACCTGGTCCCCCACCAGTAAATCCCAGTAACTGCACCTGAGTTTGCCTGCGAGCTCTGGACGTAACTGAGGTATGGGATTTGGCAAGTGAGTTTCAGCATGAACTCATACTCCCAGAATAGTCCCCTGGGGACAGTATAGTGTAATGACAACTAGAACTAGATGGCCTGGTTCTGTTCCCTAAATTCTCTGTTCTTCAGCTTCCTCAGCTGTTCAATGGGAAGAATCATAATAGCAATACCCCTTTATGTGGATGTTGTGAGAACTAAATCAGCAAACATGAACAATGCCTGCCTCATGCTAAGAGCTGGAGAGGTGAACCTAACTGTAGGTTCCTGGGAAATCTACAGCTCTCTGATTTTTTTTTTTAAAGAAATAAGCTAACTTGACCAAATTTTGTAGATTATAATTTATTTTACCTGAAGGGCAAAATTCTCTCTGATTATTTAAAACAGGTCAAATTAAATAGTACAGTCAGATTTTCTCCCTCCTGAACTGCTCTGGAGTTTTGGGGTACAAGAAGCTCTTAGTGCTTATAGATGCATTTCCCATTATCATCCATAGGGTCTGGCTACATCAGGCTGGACAGAAAGCTTATGTGCTTATTGAATGTGTTTTACCTGAGTGCCTAGCATATGATGACACTGAGCTGGTACTGGAGTTATACTGATGAGAACATAACAAGGTAACAGACAAGGAACCAGGCAGTTGATGCTTAGGCTGATGAATGGTATGAGAAGGAAAGTTAAGAAATTCTGAATGTGAGGAAAGGAGTGTGGCATCCGGCCCTGGCCAGGACTAAGCTAAAATAGCTGAGAGCATGACAGGTGGGCTGAGGATTGGTCTGAAGGAAGAGCAGCAGGTGTCGATGGGAAGCTTGAAAGAAAGCCTGTTTCAGGAGTTGGGAACAGTGCCGGCAAGGAAGGCAGACATCTGAGGGCTCGGAGCTTCTAAAGACTGGACGAAAATAGGGCTGGACAGAGCTCTGAGAGCGGGAGAGGTGAGGAATGAGGCTGGAGATATGGGCAAGTGATAACTTGATCATAAAGGAGCAACACCCCCCATAGCACACACAGCTTACTAGCTGTTTCAAGGTATAGTGTTTTTTGTGACATGAATGAATTGCATAGTGGTGAAGTCTGGGCTTTTAGTGTACCCGTCACCTGAATAATGTACATTGTACCCAATAGTGACTTTTGATCCTTCACCCCCTCCCATCCTTCTCCCTTCCTATTTTCAAATGTCCATTAGTCCACTTTGTATGACCACATATACCCACCATTCAGCTCCCACCTCTAACTGAGAATATGTCATGTAACATCAGTTTATCTCCACTGGATAAATTTTAAGCCTAGGCTTCACAAGATGATCTTGAACATGAATGGGAGAGTGATTTAAATAAGGTTATTTTACTTTTGCTGTACTTATACTCCTGGTACATAATGAAATTAGCATTCCTTAACATAGTTCGCCATAAGCTTTATAGGTTTTCCCCTCATGCTCGGATTCTGTGCTTGGTGTTGAACGTGGGTGGTGTCATTTCACATGTGTCAATGTTTAAATAGAGAATGTAATTTAATGGTAGCATGAAAATTGGTATTGGTAAAAAACTTTTATAAAGGTGATTAGTAGGACAATTTTATAAAGTTTATGATAAACTTTTTATTGGTCTTGTTAGGAAACTTTCAGAAAAATTTCATAGCCATTCCCAGTGTGACAAAATTAGAAAAAGTACTACAAACCCTCATTTTCCTTTGAATTAGTATCTGAGAAATGTGTTACCACCCTTGAATAAGTGTGAATCGTGCCTCTATAGTAGAAAATTAGAAAGGTAAACATCTTGAAAGGAAAGGGCATATATTTATTTTGACAAAAAATTCATTAGAGAAGTGGATCTGCTGTATAATTTCTAACAAAATGTAGGAATTAAAATCCTATTGTAAACTCAGTTAATAGAATTGGCAGGAGTTAGTGCACTTATGTTTAACCTCACACTGTTTCCCTTATCAGTTATAAAAGCCTATAGGTGTTTTGCAATTGTTTTGTCTTGGAGAATACCATGTAACAGAAAGCTGCATTGCTCAACATTCAGGACTGTTGTATGAGCATTCTATGTGTGCTTTAGTAATACATGTTTTTTAGACATAATTATTGTCTAAAGAGGTAGTCGTTTGGTGGCCAGTAATATGTGAAATTTTAAGTACTTTTTGGTACAAAGCAGTGTAAGTTAAGAATTGATACCAGCTGTTCTAGGTTAAGAATTCAATACATTATCAAAGTTGCCCCTTGCAATGGTAATATAAAATTCAAATTACTCTCCTTTTACAGATGTGAAAACAGGGTTCTCTCTGGTAGGCCGTGCGACTAGTAAATGACCAAATCTGGATTTGAATTTGGCTCTTCCATAATGCTTAAACTCCACTGTGGTATATTGCTACCAAGAAAGACATCATCTATATGGTGCTATATCATGTGATGATTTAAAAAAATACTGCTCCTTGGAGTAGAACATCTCTAGAATCTGAAATCACTTACAAGCTGTATAAGGAGTTTCTCAATTTCTCTATGCCTCTTTTCTCATTTGTAAAATGGGAATGATAATATTACAACATAGAGTTGTTGGGAGGATTAAATATATTAATGCATTCATAGCAATTATTCAGTGCCTGGCACATAATAAACCAAAAAACAGTACTTATTATTACTGGAATGTGACTCAAGTCATTACACTCACATAAGAGACCGCTGCTCGGAGAAATCATATGCCTGACTGTCCAGGACTGATTTGAAGAGAGGCAGGGACTATATATCAGTGTATGTAAAAATGGGAAAGGAATTGCTCCTTACCATCCCAGTTAGTCAAGCACTCAGGCCTACTACAATGACCGGAAGCTATCTGGCGTACTCCAGTAGAGTTCTACAAACTCTATTATTATGTCCTCATGTGCCATTTGTCAGGTCATCTTGATGTATGGAAAGAATTAAGCCCTCCTATGACAGTCAAGCCTTTGGATTTCTTTTCCATCATAGCCATAAACTACCCCCAGATGGCCTCTCAAGACGCAGATGATGCAGAGCGGGGAACAGCCTCATCGAGTGGTGCTCCAGGTGGCTGGGCAGAGTCAGAGGGCAGGAATAATTCTGTTTACCAGCCCACTGATGGGTCACAAGACTGCCAAAAGGGAGAACTACTCGCCCTTGGAGTAAGTCAGCCTTAATATAAAAATAGGTTTACTATGTAGGAAAATAAATACAGTTGACCTTTGGACAATACATGTTTGAACTGCAAGGTCCACTTACACGTGGATTTTCTTCCACCTCTGTCTGCCACCCTTCAGACAGCAATACTGACCCCTCCTCTTCGTCCTCCTCAGCCTAATGAATGTGAAGACGATGAGTATCAGTATAAAGATCTTTATAATCTGTTTCAGTTTACTAAGTACTAAATATATTGTCTTCCTTATGATTTTCTTAATAACATTTTCTTTAACTTACTTTATGGTATACATATGGTATATAATACATATAACATGCAAAATATGTGGTAATATGCTAGTAACGTTATTGATGAGGCTTCTAGCCAGAAGTAGGTTATTAGCAGTTAAGATATGGGGAGTCAAAAGTTATATGCAGATTTTTAACTGCATAAGGGTGGGCACCCCAAGCTACCAAGTTGTTCCAGGGTCAACCGTCTCATGTGAAAACCTTATGTATGTTGCTAAGGAAGAATTTATGAGTTATTTATCACTGAGTCAATGATAAATTGGAGAAAAGTCAAATGAGACTAACTGTAGACTTCGAGATTAGAAGTGCTGAAATTCTTTCATGGCAGAAAACATCTTTATCAAACCTTGGAAAATAGATTCCAGGACCTTTCATTTGTCCTTTGTGCCTTTTGACCACTCGTATCAGGAGGCCAAACTCTATGAAGCTCAGATTCCATATTTAAAATTAAAGAGTTGAGGGAGAGGCTGAGTAGAAAACTTCTTAACATCTGTCTGCTTTTGTTATATGAGGGCCCTAAAGCATGCTGGGAAGGTATTTTGATCCCACTGATCTTTCCAGCCATGTCTCCCTTACTCTTATGCCACTTTTGAGAGCAATGTGTGAAGATGAACAGAAACATGGGGAGAGGTGAAAAGGAGTGGGGGTTGTCACTGCAACTGGTGGGGATAGCGCAGGACAAAAAACTTCCTCATGAGCTTTTGCTCAGTTAACTTAGGCTTGACATTCTAACCATTTCAAGCACTGCCAATTTCTTTTTGAGGAAAATTTGAATGGTCTGTTTTCAATGTACACTTCAGCATAAGATTCTTATGCTTTTCTCTCACCCCGCTGCTGCTTCTTTCAGGCCATCCAGATCCTGAATAGAGCCCTGATTCTGGCTCTGGGTGTTTCTCTGGGCTCCTTACAATACGTGGCACAACTTTTCAGCATTTCTTTTTCTTCACCTTCTACACAGGCTACCCAGTGTGGGGCGCTGTGTTCGTGAGTATTCAAACTCCCCAGCATAGATCCTCCCTTAGACGTTACTGCTACAAACATACTTATTATGAAAGTGTTGTTCATAGGTTATTTGAAGGTTGCATGCTGCAGTTTTGATCTGTAATTCTTGACACAAGCAGGTTATTAAAGCCCCTTTCTTTCTGATTAAAACAAATCACATTTTTCAAGTACAAAGTAAATCTCAAAATTAACACACTTCACAAAAAAAGGAAGGAAAAATATCATTTTATCATAAGGACATTTGCACTAGATTGTTTATCACAGCTCAGTTTATAATTGCCAAGATGTGAAAACAGCCTAAATGCCCACCAAACCAGGAATGACTTAACAAGCTGTGGTGTATGTATACCGTGGAATACTATTCAGCCCTAGAAAAAGATGGAGCCTTTACATCTGGAGTTGAAACACATTCTTCTTAGTAAAGTATCTCGGGAATGGAAAAGCAAGTATCCAATGTACTCAATTCTAATATGAAGCCAGTAGATGATCTAATACATGCCCACAAAAGAGAAAAATGCAATTCAATTCAAGATGGATGAAGTGATTCGTCCATGGTTACAGAATGAAGATGAGATGAAGCTTAGTTATTGTTAAGGGAGAAGAGCCTTTCCCTTCATGTTCAACCAGAATTCAATAGTTGAATTTCGTGTAGCAAGCCTTTGCTCTCCGTGATTTTGGAAACTTTTCTCCTAATCCACAGGAGTGGCTTGGTAAAAAGGTAGAAAGGTAAAAAATGGGATGAAAATTCGGAGAAAATTATAGAGAGAATTTAATTTATCAAAAAAAGAATAGTGTATCAAGTAATAATTTAAAATTTAGAGGGTATATAGATATGAACACTTAGATTTGTAAAAGATCTTTCAGAATACCTACTGCAATAAATCAATTCCTTATCTGAAGTTTGGGTAAATACATGAGAATTATATTATCCATCCATCTACATATATGTATATAAATAAGTTTCAGTTACATTTGCTCTAAATATGAGCATAAATATGATTATATCACATTAACTATATATAGTTTATATATAGTTACAATCATTACATTATATACATGTATATGTATCTCTCTCTCTCTCTCTCCCTCTCTCTCTCTCACTTAAAATAATTGGCTATTGCGTGGTGCTTGTGGCTCAAGGAGTAGGGTGCAGCCCCATATACCAGAGGTGGTGGGTTCAAACCCGGCCCCAGCCAAAAACTCCAAAAAAAAAAAAAAATTGGCTATTTTAAATTGCACATGAACTTTATGATACCCTGCATATATGTTTTTAAAGTAGCCACACTCTCATAAACCTGTAAAAAGCCATACATAATACACAAAGAAAAGATCATATAATTTACTCAATCTAAAGTAATTTAAAATTTTAGTCATATAAAATAACGAGTACCATCAAGTATAATTTTGTGTTCTAAGATACGAATTCAGAAGGTGTGTATGACTTTGACTAGATATTAGCTAATGAAGGAAAGGCCGAGAAGAAAATGATTGACAATATTCCTTTATCTGTTTTACTTCCTATTTTCAAACAGTTTATTAGTTCAGGAACTTTGTCTGTTGCGGCAGGGAGAAAACCCACAAGAATACTGGTAAGTGGAAGTTCCTCTTTTTCTGTGATCATAGAAATGGAAATAAATTACTCATGAACAGCAAGAAAGTAGGGGTAGGTGACTCCCTCTGAGATACTGGGAGTGTCATTTAATGCACAAGAAAAATAATTTTCCTTTGTTATAGTATTCAGATGATAGCTTTTCCAAAAGTCATATAGATCGTGAATATGCATACCTGGGATAATGGATCTAAATGTTTGAATCTGAAGCTTAGAAAAAAAGGCTTCTTTATTTTCGTGTGTTGTCAAGTTTGACAGAGTCTAATTATTTTGGCCATGGGTTCTCCCACCACTAACTAGTTCCACAACTGAAAGTGAAAAATTCCATTCTTGCCGTCTTTCCTCAACCAGCTGAGCCTCCCCTGTACGTTCCCATCAAGTCACCTAGACACTGGTACTCCACTTTCCTAGTCTGTTCATTCACTTTTCCTCTTCTCTAGATGGATATGTCACCGTATCTGATCCTTAAACACCGGTTCCTTTTCTGATCCTCACTCTCTGCTGATGCCCTTATTTCCTATTCCGAGAAAACTGACTATTAGAAGGAGAACTTTTTATTTTATTTTTATTTATTATTTATTCATTTTTAAGTCATTTGTACATAGATCATGAATACATTTGTGCCATTATGTTTACAGAAGGAGAATTTCTGGACTACCCCTATAACATCTCCTCCCCGGCCTAGGTCTGTACTAAGTTTTTCCTTCTACCTTCTCACCATAGGTTAAACCTGCGATTTTCTTTAAAGTTGATTTCCTGCCTAAGTATTAGATTCCATCCCTTTTCTCTCAATGCACAAATGCAACACTTCCATATGTCTGTCTCTACTAGATCTTTTTAATCAGCATGTAAGGGTCCAGACACTCTTTTCAACTTAGAGGAAAAAAGAAATCATGACATTATTTTCCTGCTAACTACAGACAGAATTTTTTTCTTCTGTAGCTAAACTCTTTCCAGGGATTTATCCATACTCTGTCTCTAGTTCCTATCTGCCCAGTTTCAATTAAACACACTTCACTGAGATTTTATTTTCTTCTCTTCCACTCCTCTTTCAATGATCTTAAAGATCATTGAAATTTTCGCAGTGGTCAATTCTTGATTCTCATCCAGGTATGCACAGCCTTAGCACAGGGGGTTACTAGTTCCTCCTCCATAATCTCTTCTCTTGGCTTCCAGCATACTTTGAATGGCTGGTTTTCCTTTCATCTTTTGTGTTTTTCCTTCTCAGTCTCCTTTCCTAGTTCCTTTTCTTCTCTCCGGCCTTTTAATGTTATGATGGCCCAGAACTCAATTCTCTGCCACTTGCTTGTCTCAATCTTCTTAGGTGATATCATTCATTCCAAGTACTTTGAATAACACCTGTATGCTCAGGACCCTGAAGTAAATTTTCCAGCCTAGATTTCTCTCCTGAGCTTCAGGTTGGCGTGTATAAAATTACTTCCACTCAGATGTTTAAAATCTGCAAAACTCCTAATCTTCTTCCCGAAACCTTCTCCATGTATAGTCAGCCTCACGGCAGCTGATGGGAACTCCATCTTTCCTGATTCCCAGATCAAATGCTTTACAATATTTCTGAATCTTCCTTCTTTCACAATTCTGAATCAAACTGTTCAGCAGATTCTGTGTGGCTCTTCCTTCAAGCTCTATCAGAGCTGTCACCTTATCTGGTCTTTCTGCTGATGACACTTCATCCAACTTACTTTTTCTCTCTTAACTGCTTTCATCCTTGAACCTCTTTTACCAGTCTCTTTGGAAACAGAGTGAGCCCTTTAAATCATAAATCTGAGTGTATAACTTGTTTGCTCAGAATTCCTCATTGGCTTTGTATTTTTCTCGAAGTTGGAAAAGGAGTCCTTTTTGTGACCTACAGAGGTGACTCCTTGTTAACTGCCTTCATTTTCTAAAACTGTCTTTCTGCCTCCAACCACCATGGCCCCCTTGCTTCCCTGGAACATTCTGGCCTCAGGGCTTTGAACTGAGTGTTCTCTTGACCGCAAGGACATTCCTCCAAATATCTTCTTGGCTAGCTGCACCCTCGTCCCCTTCATGCTGTCCCAAGTGTCATTCTTAATTAATACCACTCCTCTGTCTGGATTTTCGGGCTCCTTATCCCACTCTGTTAGCCCATAGTGCTTAACCACTTTCAAAAATGTCATATAATTACCTATTACATGGTCTCTTTATTGTTTTCTTTGTCTTTAATGCTACAATGTAAGCTCCATGGGGAGGGATATCTTTGCTTGTTCATTGATGTTTACCTGGTATCTAGGCTACTGCTGGGTGTGTACACTGCATTCTATCAATGTTTGCTTCAATAAAATGTTACCAAGGGAGTGAAGTTGCATCTGTTAATTGAAAATTCTTCTTCTTTTTTTAGATGCAAAACAGTTTTGGAATGAACATTGCCAGTGCTATAATTGCACTAGTTGGGATTGTTTTACTCTCAATAAATTTAGCAGTTAACAGCCAGGCAATCAAGAGTTGTTATTCTTCAAACTCTCCGGACTTATGCCTCTACACGGGCTCCTCATCAAATGTATGTTTTTGAAAAATATTTTTAATCATAAAGTATATTGAACAATTGGAATGTGCAGAAAAAACAAATCAGTTATCATGCTACTTTGAGTTAAATCTTGGGTCTGCCACCAGTTAGCTCTGCAATAACGGAGAGTTAGATGACCTCTCAGTGTCTTAATATTCTTATTTTTGAAGTGAGAGTAATAATCGTACCCATCCCATAGAGCTGATGTGAGAATTAAATAATATGGGATAAGCAATTAAAACAGGGCTTAGCTATCATGTTATGGTATTATGATACCATAACTAATACTGCTACCTCTATTGCTATATCACTCCCCAGAGAGATTACATTAAAAAAAATTTTATTTCACATCTCATTGCTTAATAAAACAAACTTGAGAGATTTACAACTTTCTCTGTGGTCTGTAATCTTCAGATAATAACTTGAAGTTTCAAATAACTTTACGTTTGAATTTCTTTTGAATATTGTATTTTAAAAGAGAAGCCCTTTAATAACCCAAATTATTTTTTGTTTGTGTTTAGGTATTTTACCTCTTCTGAGGTCAATTTACAATTTAATATTTTCCTTTGAAATTGTCTATTTCACCTGACGGTCTATAATCTGTAAACTACTATTTACTGATTCACTCCTAAGCTTCCTATTTTCTAATTCTATTCATGGTGGTTTGTGTCTTCATTTTTTTATTATGTTTTTAATTACCTACATTTATATTTTTATCTAGGTCTGATTTGTGTGTGTGTGGATTTTGCACCATTTTATTTCTAGAACTATTTTGTATTTGTTTATCTTAGGTGCCTTAGTAATAATAGAAGGATCACAGCCCAGCAATAATTTTACTTTATATTTTTATCAGTTTAGTGTTAATATCAGGGTAAAAGCTTCTAGGGATAATACTACACTTAAATACATAAACCCCTATAAAATACTAAAGTCATTTTTGTCCATTTTTCTTAAACTGCTACTTGTGTCCTTAGCTTTCTGCTTTTCAGATTGGTAGATGTTAGTGATAACATTACAGTTTTGTTTCCACAGCTTCTCCCAGTGGTTATTTCACATGGTTTGATACAGAAATTTGACATCTCTCTTGCTTCCAGGAAAATTTTTTCATGTATTAAGATTGAGACTGCATTCCTTCTATAATGTCATGTACCTCTGTGCCTTAAATGTAATTTATATTTCACTTAGTTTCATTTCGTGAGAGGGAGCTATGGTAGTCTGGTTTTTTCTGAATGTTTCTACCAGGTTTGATTCGAGTTGTTGTCTCCCCTAGGGCCTGGTGTCTCTAATGCTGATTCTCACCTTGCTGGAGCTATGCATAACCATCACTCTCTCAGCCATGTGGTGCAAGGCCAACTGCTGTGATTTGAGAGAGGTGGGTTTGTTAAAATGGCTAATGATTCACATGGTCTGCAAATCTCTCTCTAGAGTTTGACACTGTTTTGACTCTCGAACAGAAAATGATGAGCTCTGGAAATTAAGTTTGCAAACTTGCCACTGTGTGCCCACGTTGGCAGCACAATACAGACAGCTCAACAAGGCTTCTTAACTTCGGTATATCAGTGTCTCTCAGCTGTGCTTGTGTAGACATGTGGCTGTGTCTTGCTGAGTGTTGTTCATTATTATTGTATGTTTTCTGTGCCATTGTGAGAATGTGGAGATTGAATAGAGCAACAAACAAACATTAAATTTCTTATTAAACTTGGCAAGAGTGGAAGTGAAATCAGGGACAGGTTAGTCCAAGTTTATGGGAATAATGGCGTGAAGAAAATGGCAGCATACAAGCAGATTAAACATTTTTCTGAGGGGAGAGAGCGTCATGAATGAAGAGTGGTGGGGGCAGCCAGTAACAATCAGAACTGATGAAAACAGTTGCAAAAATTCATTGAATTGTGCATCAAAATCGTTGGCTGACTGTGAGGAGTATAGAAGACAAAGTAAACATCAGTAGAGAAAAAGTTAGGAAAATCTTAAAAGAGATAAGAAAAGTATGTGAAAACATGGGCCCAAAGGAGCTCATCAATGAACAAAAGCAAAGAGCTCACGGGGCACTATCTGTGAGGAGGTTTTTAGCCAGTAAACAATTACCTGTATTGGAATACTTTCCCTACTCACCTAATTGACCCCCAGTGACTTTTTTTTTATCTGGAGCTAAAGGAAATATTGAAAGGAAGACATTTTTATGACATTCAGCACAACAAAGATAATACAATGACAACTCCAATGGCCATTCCAGAAAAAGAGTTCCAAAATTGCTTTGAAAGGTAGACTAGACACTGGCATCAGAGCAAAGCTTCCCAAGGGCAGTACCTCAAAGGTGCCCATAGTCATATTCAGCAATGAGGGATGTAGCACTTTTCCTAGGATGAGTTTGTGAACTTAATTATCAGACCTCATGTGTAGTCTACTTTATTTGTAGAGTTCCTAGAGTTAGATTTTGTGAATAGTGATATGGAATGAAGGCTAAAAAAGAATTTGAATGCTAAAATACAAGAGCAAACAGTGTATTTAATATATAAGAGCATCTATGGTTTATACGGCTAGAATTAAATTTAGTTATTTTCTTACAACTTGTCACTTTATGACCCAGGAAATACTAAGGGGTGTTTCCCTAGGTTTTAGGTATCTAAACTAGAAAATAAAAAGTGTTTTTATTCTCTTCTGATGTTTTGGTGAGGACCATGTATATAATCTTCATACCGTATTTAGCATAATAATAATCAGTAAATAAATATTATTGGTGACAATCGTGATGATAAGTAGGAAGTGATGGGAAGAAAGAAAGTTGACTATCCGGTTCTTAGGGATTAATGTTGTTTTATTTTCAAGGCTACTTCCTCGCCTCCCAATTCTGTGGAATCAGAAATACCCTCCTGATGAAGCAATTCTGAGAGCATGAAAATTCAACCTTAAGTCTCCAAAGAGGCAGAGATTCAACCAAGAACTCAGGAGAACAAAAGCTCGTGAGACTCATCCTCCCATTATGGCACCATTTATAAGAAACTTTGACATTTGACTCAATCCTTTCTGTCCTGACTATAAATCCCATTAGTGTGTTCTAGGTATGAAAAGACAAATATATTTCTTTTGGCATTCTTGGGCTGGTAACTCCTAGGATCACTCCCCCACAGGTGTTTCCAGTCATTGGTCCTCTTTCTTCTTACCCACCTCCTCCATTGCTTCATGAGGTTTGAGGAAGGGAAGTGGTAGGTAGTGCAACCCCTATTTCATGTATTCTCCCTAAATCCTACTTCCAACCGTCTGTGGAAGGAAAAATGAACTATTTTTTTTTTCATCATAGAAAAATGCTTCTTGACCTTAGCTGACATCAGCATTACAAAAACCATTAAATAAAAAAAATTATCATCATCATTGAAACAGATTTTCACTACATTTGAGGTGAGAGGGCTTAGTCTCGGAGACTTTGTTTCACTCAGTTTCTGGAGCTCACACATGCCCTGATACATAAGTGGTGGTTTAAACTGCGGACTTGGAGAGCAAGGTCAACAGTGAGTTTTAAAAGGACCTTAAGAAACTTGAAGCAGAGAAGTAACAACAAGGGCTTTAGAATCTGATAGTCTGGGTTCAAATCCTGACACTGTCACTTAATTACCTCTCTGAACTTAGGCAAGTTGCTTTATCTCTCTGTCCTAGCTCTCCTCATCTGTAAAACGAATCAGTTACTTTCTCACTTGTTATGAAGATGATGAAAATAAAGAATATGTGAAATATCACCATGACTGCTTGATGATAATGCTGCTGTAGGTGTTGGTCTTCCAGTACCATGTTGAATAGAAGGGGCAAGAATGGCCTCCTAGGCTTTTGTGTTGCTTTTGAGTATCTTTTTTTCCTCAACTTAAAGAACCCTCTTTAGCATTGCTTGCAAGGCATGTCTAGTGGTGATAAATTTCCTCAACTTTTGCTTGTCTAGGAAAGTCTTTATTTCTCCTTCATTTCTGAAGGACAGTTTTTCCAAGAACAAACAGCATTCTGGATTGGCAGGACTTCTCCCCTCCCTCCCCCAGTTCCCGCAGTCTCCCTCACTCTCCCTTTCTCCCCACACTTTGAAGACCACTACACCTACTTCTGGCCTGCAAGGTTTCTACTGGCAAATCTCCTAATTTTATGGAGATGCTATTGAATGTGAGAAAAGAAATTTTTCTGTTGCTGCTTTCAAAATTCTCTTTTTGCCTTTTATCCTTGATAATTATAATGTAACTCAGTGTGGATATCTTTTGTATGTTATCTCGGGGCCACTAGCTTTCTGGGTGCCCATTTCCTTCCCTAGATTTGTAAAGTTTTCCTCTATTATTTTAAAAATAAGCTTTTTTTCTCTGCCCCTCTTCTTTATCCCCAAATCCCATAATCCATACATTGGTCTATCTAATGATGTCCCATAAGCCCTATGTCTTTTTGTTCTTGTTCTTTTTTTTTTATTATTCTTTTTTCCTTTTTGTTTCTCTGGATAGTTGTAATGCACTGTCTTTAAGCTCTCTGATCTTTCCTTCTGTGTGATCTAGTCTGCTGTGAATCTATCTATTAGATTTCATTTCACATTTTATATTCTTCAGCTCTGTGATTTCTGTTTGGTGCTTTTAAATATTTTTCTATTTATGAAGATATTGGTACTTTGCTAATGTTCATGCATTTCTCTCCCGACCTCATGTAGCATTGTTATGATGGCTATTCTGATTTGTCTATCAAATTCATCTCATCTCCTTTGGGGGAGTGTGTGTCCCTGTCTTCTGTGGGAGTGTGCACACCTGATAAAACAGCCACCTCTCCTAGTCTTTGTAGACTGGGCTCATGTAAGAGAAAACTATCACCAGTTGGCCACAGAGACTAGAGCACAGAGACTCTAGAACCCTCTCTAGCCTACATGCTAGCTCAGACTGTTGTGTTCACAGTGGCCCCATAGTATCAAGAGCAGCAGTTCTCAACCTGTGGGTCCTGGTCAATGACAATACATCCTGCATATCATATTTACATTACGATTCATAACAGTAGCAAAATTACAGTTATGAAGTGGTAACAAAAATAATTTTATGGTTGGGGACCACCACAATATGAGGAACTGTGATCTCGGGGCCTGTCAGTGCTGAGGCAGAAGCAAGCCCCTTAGGAAGGCCCCAGAAAATCAGACTGTCAGACCAAGAATCTACTTCTTTTCTTTCTCTCCTGGGGTGAGGCTAGGAGCTGAGTTTTTTTTTTTTTTCTTCTTTTTGTTTGCCTTGCTTTGTCCTGAGCCAGGAGGAGGGCTGTGGCATGTGCTAGCTTGCTGTTTCAATATGCAACTTTGTTCTCAGTGGCCTCAAGTGTCCAGAGTATGCCAGTCCTGCCTGCACTTGCCTGAAATAGGCAAGACAAGGTAAGTGCCTCAGTGTTTTGGCACCTCCAGAAAAGTTAGGACATTGGACTCATGGTCCAGTCTTTTCATTCCCTCATTAGGAAGAAGCTGGAATCTAGAACAAAATGGAGTAAATGATTTTGGAACTCAGTTTTTGAGTTCCAATGCTCTACTGAGCTAGACTTCAGTTAAAGGGTATAAAAAAGAAATGTTAAGATCAGCAAATTCTCAAAACTCTCTGTCCCAGATACTTTCTCAGGATGTAACTGAAGAATATTTCTGCTAACATTCACCAGTATGCTAAGAAAGACAAGAAATGGGATCAAGGGGAATGTGATATAAGGCAGGGCCGTGAGAAGTCTTAGGATGACAGCTGAGCGGATCTGGAGAGGAATGCCGGTTGGAATACAAGGTGAGATACCATATAGGTGGCTCCGAGGGCGAGGGGTGGGGAATGTGATACATTATCCTTCAGGGTGAGCAATGGGAAAAAGAGCATTGACAGGCAAATGGTAACAACAGTTGAAGATTTTGTAAGATAACATGCTTTCAAAAACAAGCCAATAAAGAATAAAAATTCTTAAAAATTTTAGGATGCTACTGAGAATAATAAAAATGGATTTGACTAAACATTCAGATATAATTATATTAGGAAGATGGGGCCGAAGGAAAAATGGGTTTAAGAGCAGTCGCATACCAATTAATACCAAGTAATTGTATTGGTATTATTGTATTGTATTGGGGGGCAGGAATTGACCCTTCAGAAGGGTTTTCACACAGCTGGTTAAGGTGGACCATGATACATGTGAAGACAATTCATAACACCTGCCCTCACTGGTATGTGACTGTAAAAATGCTAGCATGCTAATTATTCAAAATAGGAATGGGACAGCTAATGTCTACATCTTCCCTATGATACTGGGTATCTTATCCTTTTCCCTGTGAGCAGATGTTCTTGGTCATAAGAAAACAAATATGTTACATGCCTGTTACTTTCCTTTGGTAAAGTGTCACTTTTGAAGACTGAGGTGGTTTGAGCAGATAGAGTTAACATGAGCTAGACAATTACCTTGGCAGGTAAGAGGACCAGAGGCTGCAAAAGCCGATAAACTCTAATGATAGAAAGAATTCAAGGAGATTATAAGCACCAGGATAATCTATATAAACTTTGCTCTTTGCCTTTCTGAAGTCATATAAATTAAGATACAAAGATTTTCTCTTCAAGTTTGGACTCAGCCCTAGGCTTTTTTGCATTGAGAGCAATGCTTCATTTCCTTCATTTTTGAAATTGAATTTCCCATAGAACACTAGAACTTGTCAGTCCCAGGCTGGCTGAGCCTCTCAGGCATCCTTATGGAGCCTATTCTTGGCTCTGGGTTGTAGAAAGGAGAGAGAAAGAGAAAAAGTGGGAGGGGGAGGAGCTGAGTGAGGGAGAGAGAGAGAGATGGACAGAGGCTGAGTCTTTTGAAAGTATCAGAAAATACTTCCTTAAGAGATCGTATACATTTCCATTTGTAATAGGCACAAATGTATATATAATACATTGTCTTCAGTACATTGAGCATGCAGTTTGAGAAAACAATTGTTCGTGTGAGATCTGAAAGCAAATTTATTTAGGGTTTGGGGAAATAAACCTAGCGTATAACTAAAAGAAGAAACGTGTTTCGAAGGGGAAGCTAGAGAAGGAGAGGGGGTGAAAAGCTGAAAGGCGTGTCCCCGGAGAAGACAAGATATGGGTGGAGGAGGAGGGTTGTCTCTGTTCTCTCTCCATTTTCAGTGACGGTAGGTTAAAACTCATCTTGACAAGTCAAAGGGGGAGAAAAGTCATTTTGTCACATGTTTCAATGTTTGTTATTGTCAAAGATGAAAATGGGGTTGTGGGTAGCAAAGTGTGGGCACCGAAAATGAGAAGCACCTGAGGAAGCGGCAAGAAGGTGCTAGTGAAAACTGGGATATGAAACAACTGGGAGGTCATGAAGGGCGAGGTTCTGATTTGCAAGTTTCTCTTGAAAATTCTCACAAAATAGCAGCATGTCCTGACACTAAAGACCACCTTCCATCTGTTTCCTGTCTAGATCTCAAATGTGATTCCTGATTATTTAATACACACATAATGAACTGTTCTAGGAAACACCACACGGGACCATTACTTCAGGACTTTTTCCTACAGGTGTGGGGTAATTTCATGGAGAGAGAGACAAGCAAATGGAAAGTCCTGAAGCTCTCATTTTAAGTGGGTTCTCAAATTTAACCTTCTTCGAAAATTCCTTCCCTGAACTTTACATCTCACTTATCAGGCAGAATTTTTATGCCTTCCTGTGTGTCCCAACAGCCTCCAGCCTCTGTCATATTGAGTAATAATACATGTATTATCTATCCCTTATCTTTATTTTACCCTGCTTAATTGTGAGCTGGACAGGGTCTAGGACCATGGCGTTCATTTGTGCACGCTCAGTGATAACAGCAGTGCCCGAGTGGAACATTCCATCATTTTTGGATGAGTGTGTCAGTGAATAAGGATTATTTTTTAATTCTAATAGTACCTTAGTTAGATCCATCCATTGCTGAAGACAGTGGGGAGATGGCACCTGGGTTTCTACATTTTCACTATGAAAGTTATGCCAGAGTCTTTTAGATTTCTCTGCTCATGCAAATATCTTAGTCTTCCATGAGGAAAAAATTTATCCCCACCCCAGAAAAACAGGTGATTAGGGGTATAATTTGTAGTATCTTGAAGTTATTGAAGAGCCATTCAATGTTATGTGTATAATTAAGCTGAAATAAAAGAGATTCAGACCTATGAATCTACCTGTCTCCATTTTGCTATGATCTAGCTAGTTAAGCTCTTAGAATGAACACATTGGCTTGGCTCTAACCAAAATTTAGGCTTACTGTTTAGATTCGCTCATGGGATTTGCTATCAAGTTCACACTGCTTGGGGCTTTCATCATGCTGTTCCTGCCATTAATGAAGATTCAAGCAGAGTGAGTTAGTCTAATGTCTTAGCAGACAGTTGAGTCTTTAGTGTGAAAAAGTCTTGGCTTTTATATGCTATCAGGTATGTTTTTCGGTAATTAGAACTGTGCCCCTTTCTGAGACCATCTGCTACAAAGAGTCATATAGCTGGTGTCCAAAAGGAAAAGAAAGACAATAAACATTAAAGTTGGAGATAAATCTAGAGCAGCATTTTCCAGCCTTTTTTTTTTTTTTATCTCCTGGCACACTTGAACCTATCTATAGTTAAGCTTCTGCAGTACACTTAAATTATTTTGATTTTTAAAAAAAAAATAAAAAAGAATATACTTATTGTGCTTTGAACTTCTTTTGGAAATAATTTAATTTATGATCTTTAAAAATTTTCGTGGTACACCTGAGAGCTTCTGACAACACACCAGTTGAAAATCACTGGTCTAGAGATTCAGAGACCGAGACACACTCCTCACAGGTATGAATTGTGCGTTGGTCTGAGGTCTACACGTGAAGCCAAGTGTGCCGTAAAGAGGGAAAAGGCTTTGCAAAGGTGAAATTGGAGAACGTCTGATGCAGAAATGGTTGAGCTGGGGCACAAGAAGGATCTGGAAAAGAGGCACGGAGAGCTTTTTCTTCTTCAGTTCTCTCTCACCTTCTCAACTCCCCTTAAGAAGTCTCATGTTTTAGGTTTTGTAGAAACCTCAGGAAGAATTACGCTCCACAAGTCCCAAACTTCCTCATTTCATACTAATCCCTAGTTAGTAGCTTTATCAATTTTTCTATTTATCATAACAAGAAAAACTGTTGATCTTAATCAGCTGGGAGACTTATCAGTTCAACAAATGGCTTCTGTATGAAGATAGGCATCAGTGTCATGAGTCAGCCCATTTCAACTGACTATCCAGAGCCCTCTGTGACAGCCCAGTTCATGAAAAAATGGACACCGAAAATAAGAGCAGAGCAGAGCTCACTCTCCCAAACCCAGAGTGGTCTCCCAGGTAGGTACAGGCTATTATTATTATTTTAAATTCTCAGTCACCTAGTGGGCCAGAGAAAGCCACAGTCTCAGTTCTTGGGATATGACAGTTCATGGATTTAGTTTACTTAATATATTGGGTATAAAGAAGCTTTTTGCTATAATTTCCAAGTGATTGTCTCTCAGTCATGAAGAAGAAGATTTTTCTTAGCTTGTGAACTGGGAATAACAGGTTTTCTCACCCTAGAAGCTCATGTTCTGGGTATGAGGCAGTTGACTTCATACCATGTAGATCTTTTACCTCTAAAATGTGCTGAGAGACACGTATTTCTCATGCATACTTTCACAGATGCCTTATAAAATAACCATCTCCCTGTTTGGTCTTTATGAACTATAAGCTGTGGGAAGCTGCTTTGAAGAAGAAAACAGTAATAGAGACCTGACTAGCCATTCAAAGTCATTCATTTACTCTGAGCATCTGAAGTTGAGTTTGTCATTGACACAATAGATTCAGATGGATTTCTATGTTAAAAGGACTGTGAGATGCATAGATAAATATACTTATCAATATAGATCAATGGGAAAGAACTTGGAAATAACCCTGGGTTAAGAGAAGGAAGGGTGGCTTTTTTTTTTCCGTGTAATTCCATGTAGTCACTTAGCATTTTAGGTGTCTGTGGTGAGTTGCTTGGAGCCTCTGAGCCTTAGTTTCTTACTCATTACAATGAAGATTTCAGTTACAGGATTATTTTTAAAAAATAAAGTTTCCTTTCTATTAGGAACTTTGTACAGGGCACTGGAGAATTTTCTCATGACTGAATTTCTATCAAATTTCACAGTGTGCCTGAACCTGACCTCTCAGAAATATCTCTCCATGAGAATACTCTACTGAAGAAGTCCCCACCACAACATACGTGGCTGACATTTCTAAAAAATGAGTTGGAGTTCCTGGGGGTGAGTGAGCATCCTCTGACCTGGGCCAGAATAAGGGTTTCTTTAGAAAAGGAAATATTTGGTTGTATCAACTATCTTCCCACTTGGGTTCATGAGGAGAAACAGCCTTCTAAAGAACCTGGTAGATCAAGGGTAGACTCCCATTCAGCCCTTTTGGGAAGAGAAAAGCATTTCCTCATAAAGACCTAAAATTACTATTACAAGAATTGCAAATAGAAGTGGGAAGATGGAAAGAACAATTATTAATGTCCAGCATAGCTATGCAAATGAAGGCACATGAGAAATGTATTGCCTGTCTGTGCACAAGGTGGTGCTCACAACAATTTTTATAGGATCCTAGGGATACTGGAAAATCTTACATTCTAATCACTTCTCAGGACAGAATAATACACTAAAGCAATTTTCATATTTGGCCTCAAAAAGAAATTGAGGCTCAGTGCCCGTAGCACAGTGGTTAATGGTGCCAGCCACATGCACCATGGCTGGCAGGTTCGAGTCCAGCCCAGGCCAGCTAAACAACAACTACAGCAAGAAAATACCCAGGTGTTGTGGCAGGCGCCTGTAGTCCCAGTTACTCGGGAGGCTGAGGCAAGAGAATCACTTAAGCCCAAGAGTTTGAGTTTGCTGCGCCTTGCTGTGATGCCACAGCACTCTACGAAGGGTGACATAGTGAGATTCTGTATCAAAAAAAAAGAGAGAGAGAGAGAGAGAGAGAAATTGATACAATCTCAGAAAAATATCTAATTTCACAAAACCTATGTGTTTTTCAATAGGTAACACAAATTCTGATTGGTTTGATATGTCTTTGTTTTGGAACAATTGTCTGCATTGTACTCAGTATTTCTGAATTGGAGGAAGATGTTTTTTCATCATTTAAAGTAGGCTATCCATTCTGGGGAGCAATATTTGTGAGTATATATCTATAATTTGTTTCTGAAATCACACTGAACATAGATTTTCTCTTACTCAGATCTAACCAGTTGTTTATCTCCAGTATGAAGCTGATATTTATAATTCTTTACTTATGTGTGTTCATTGACAACAACAGCAACAAAGGATTCTTACTGCAATTAACTGTAATTACAACAAGAACAGTTAGCCCACAGTTTCATCAGATGAGAAATGTGAGACTAATAAAAGTTAAATGACTTGGCCAAGGGTCATTTACCTAACAGAAACTGAACTTAAACTTTTGGAATGCAATTCCAGAAAAATATCACTAACACTATTTATTCATCAATAAAGTTACATTATAAGTACATATAATTTTATCATTAATTAGAAAAATAATTAAAAATCTATCTTCAGGAAGGGAGGTAAAAAGATCCCCAAATGAAAAAAACAAAGTAAACAGGAATTTGATAAATTTCTATGCCCTAGAAACTCTTTTCGGGGCTACCTCAGGGAGACGCTTTTAATCACTATGCTGTCTAGGAAACAGATGGCTGAAGGAGCTCACAAGGATATATAGCTTTTTGAAGCACAACTGATGTTAAATAAATTGCAAATATTTAAGGCGTATAATGTGATATTTTTTGACACATGTATACACGCGTAAAAATATTACCATTCGTCAGCCCGGAAAATTTCTCTGTGTTATTTTGTAGCCCTGCTTCTTTCCCTTTACTCCTCGTCCTTTCAGCCTCAAACCCCCCGATATGCTTCCTATAATTATAAATTAACTTGCATTTGCTAGGAGACTTATTTAAATAGAATTATACACCATGCTCTCTTTACTGGCCATTTTCCTTTGCTCTACATTATTATTTTGTGATTATCCATGTTGCTTTTTTTATCCATGTAGTTTCTCCATAGTACCTTTGGAAGAATATATCTTAACTCTAAAATATATCACATTGGCTTGGTACTCTGCTAAGCAGTTAGTGTGTGGATCACTTGTCCAGAACTCTCCTCATGCCAAATATTACATTTGAAACCTCTATCTAATGTCTTATCATTCCCAACACTTACCTTATTAGTTGTCACCCAATCTGAGTCTTTAAGAAATTTTTTTTTTTTTTGGAGACAGAGCCTCAAGCTGTCACCCTGGGTAGACATCACAGCTCACAGCAACCTCCAACTCCTGGGCTCAAGCAATTCTCCTGCCTCTGCCTCCCAAGTAGCTGGGACTACAGGCGCTGGCCACAACGCCTGGGTATTTTTTAGTTGCAGCTGTCATTATTGTTTGGCGGGACTAGGCTAGATTCGAACCCGCCAGCTCAGGGTATGTGGCTGGCACCTTAGCTGCTTGAGCCACAGGTGCCGAGCCTAAGAAATTGTTGTGACTTTGTGCTATGGACTTATATTTTTCCTAATCTTTCATCATTTATATTTTCAGTCTCCTAGCAAATGCAAGTTTATTTATAATTATAGAAAGCATATTTTAGACTCTGGAGATATATACACCACAAACACAATTCTAGCCCAGAGGACCCTACAGTCTAACATAGAGGATATACATACAAGCCAAGCAATTATAACAGAATGAAAACAGTGGAATAAAAGACTCACATACCAGATGCTATTGAACTACGTCTACCCCAAGAATGACGCAATTTAACAAGAGCCCCACATAATTCTTATGCACATTTAATTGGGGGAAGGGTTTTAAACAAAATAAGAATAAGGAATTCTGGGTTCACAAAAGGCATTAACAGATAGCTGGATAGAGTACCCACAATGTTTTAAGAAAGGAGGTGAAAGGGAGAAGTTGACGCAGAGAGACTCACTATGTTTTTGCCCTTCTCTCCCTTTTGAACAGTTTGCTACTTCTGGATTTTTATTGATTGTATCTGAGAGGAAAAAGGCAGCATATCTGGTGAGTTGCAATTCTGTCTTTGTCCATCCTTGAGAAGCTAAGAATAATAGAATTGCCGGAGTCTTGAGGGAAGACACGTCTTCATCTGCTATATTATCAGTGAACGTGGCCATGTGATTTTTTTCAATCTGTTTTGAGTTGGAAGCCCTTTTGCAATAGAAGTTGCATATGATCATTTGAAACAGAAATTGTATAACTTGACATACAATGACGTTTAATCACTTAGACACTTATTTTAAAAAATTATCCCTAAGCATCATCCTTGTAGATAAATGCATATGACCAAAAAATGATTTATTTTCAATTAAGGAGATTGAGAAGAGTCCCTGTGTGCCCATGTGGCTCCTGAATGCAGTCCCAGCAAGAAAGTAATATATACTTATTAAACAATGAATACATTTTTAAGATTTTTCTTTTTCACTCAAATATCAAATGAATGCAGTTTCCTGGATGCTTCCAGCCCTGAAACCCAGATAGGTTTACTGAATGTGCTCACAGGTCTGGGCCCAGATCAGAGTGTTTGTTCTTCTTTATCATCAGGTGAGGGGAAGCCTGGGGGCAAACACTGGCAGCAGCATAGCTGGGGGAATAGGAATTGTCATCCTGCTCATCAACCTCAAGAAGAGCCTGGCTTATATCTACGACAGTTGCCCAGTGGTTTCTGGTGTTGATGACGACTGCCTGCTGGCTTCTTTTTCCATTGTATGTATTTCTTCATTGTATGTGGGATGGCTAAGATTTGGGGTCCTGATCTAAGTCAGAAGCCCCGTTTTCCTTCATCAGGAGCACTGCCCCTTTATGCAGCCTCCATCACAAAGTATAACATTCTGCAGGCTCACGCAGAAGATGCTGGCGGCCTGCTCTCCCCACCCCAGCCAATTCCTCAAGGCTGGAGTATCTGCTATGCACAACTATCTGATTTTCCCATGTATTTTCACTTTATAAGGACTGACCATGTGGGAGGGATAAAAGCAGAGGCTGCTATAAGGAATAAACTTTTGAGGCTCCTGCCATGTGATGCTAATTACCTTTCTATTTGTTGTTCGACAGGAAATTGTGGCGATGATTCTGTTTCTCACCATTCTGGGGTTTTGCAGTGCAGTGTCAGCCATAGTATACGGGGTTGGGGAAGAAATCCGGAGAACTAAGGTAGGTGGGGCCCTGATACTAAATCCTAAAGAGTAAGGTAGTTAGGGTCCTGATACCAAATCCTAAAGAGTAAGGTAGGCAGGGTCCTGATGCTAAATCCTAAAGAGTAAGGT